>NC_054383.1:122042343-122342343 GCF_017654675.1 Xenopus laevis | reverse complement strand
TCGCATGCATTATCCTTAATTCTTCCATCAAAAGGCTATAGCAGAAAGGGCTAACCTGGCATTTATATTCAGTTGTGTTACATATTACATGCATTATTTTATTCTAAAGATCATGCAGATATGGGATCTGTTATCCAGAAATCCCGTTATCCAGAAATCTCTGAATTACAGGAAGGCCATCTCCATTTTTATCCAAGTAATCCAATTTTTAAAAAATGATTTCCTTTTTCTCTGTAATAATAAAACAGTCCCTTGCACTTGATCCCAACTAAGATATAATTCATCCTTATTGGAAGCAAAACCAGCCTATTGGGTTTAAATAAGGCGTTATTTATAAAGGGTTTCCAGGAAAATTCGAGTTTTTGAGTTGAAACTCAAACTCAAAACTCAAATATTTGGGTTAAAAAAAAACTTGCATTTTTCGAACTTTTTTGAAAAAACTATAATTTTTCAATATTTATTATACCCCAACCCTGCAAATAGCTTGAATCTGAAAATAAAACCTGTTGAAGTCATGTAGAAGTCAGTGGCAGAGGCGCGTTGAACCATCTGAAGATGTTAATAGCCTTCATGATGTCCGAGTTTTTTTCTGAGGTTTTTGCCCAAAATCTCAATCAATTCGAGAGAGGTTTTTTCCCTCTGAAAACTCGATCAATTTGAGTTTTTGGGTTTCGCAACTCAAATTTGCAGTATCGAGTTTTTGCCATTTCATTTAAGTTTTTCTTAAATAAGAAACCATTCGAGTTGTGAGTTCATTCGAGTTCATTCAATGTATAAAAAACTCGACCTTTGATAAATAACCCCTACATTTTAAATAATTTTTTTTTTACTTAAGGTATAAAGATCCAAATTTTCACGCATCTGTGCTAGAATTTTGCTATGTGTTTTGTTTAGCCAAAAAAAGGTGTTTTTCACGTGTGACTCCAATGCATTTGTAGTGAAAAAAAAAAAACACCAATTGGCTCCATTGCATTTAGCATGAGAAACATGTCCATTGATTCCAATGTCTTTGGCACAAGAAAAAAAAAACCCATTGACACAATTGCATTTGGCCCAAGAAAAAAATGCGGTGTAAAAACTATTTATTGTGAATTTGCTCTAGAATTTCACCATTAATTTTGTTTCTCCATAAAAAAAAAAATTTACGCATGAAAAAAAACCCACCACCTCTTGCTGCCCTGAGCAGTGTCAGACTGGGATGCCTGGGGCCCACCAGATAGCCTAGACCATGGGCCCACTAACCAATCTAATTTTCTTCCACTTCTCACTTAACCTTTTTCATTTTCTTTACATGATATACTCTATTTTTCCATCTGTTTGGCCTCTTTGTTTCCATAAAGAGTTAGGAAATGAACATGAAATTGTAACAAATGTTTAGAAGGAGGAGAGCCCACTGATACCTGGGCTCACCGGGAGTTTTCCTGGTATCCTGCTGGGCCAGTCCAACACTGACCCTGAGACGGCATCTCCGAGTAGGTGCAGAGAGGGGCGCAAAAATTCAAATATTTAAAGGGCCATCATACTGGTTCTCATTGCCCGTTATAGGATTTGTTCCTGGTGCTGTGTACTTCTGATCTGATTCTGACCTCTGTATCCTGATCCATTGCCTGAATTCCGACTACTCCTTCTGCTTAATCCATCTATTGATCTCCCGGTTTTGACCCTTGCCTGCCTGACCACGCTTTGAACGCTGCCTGCCCAGACAAGGCCTGATTTGTTTACGCTCACTTTCTGCCTGCCTCGACCCGGCCAGTTCCGACTACGATTCTCTCTAATACCTTGTACCACGAGCTTCAGCCCAAAGACTTTGCTAACAGTCGAGCCCCTCTGCTTATCCAGAACCTCTAGCCTTGCACCTCTCGTTTAAGTCCTGGTGGCATCCAAGTAGCTGAGGGCACCTCCCGAGGCCAAAGGCGGTCACACTTCAGTTGAAGCACGAGCCGAGACCAGGGTGCTTGGCATTTGTTCTGGTGTTGGGTACCGACTGTGACACCCATGCACCCGTATTGTCTCTGGCATCTCTTCCTACCCCAACCTGCCCAAAGGCTGCACCTGTAATGCTCCCCACCTAATGCACCTGTAAAGCAGAAGTGACATCAGTGTTTTGGAGTAGGACACACTTGGAACAGGAAGTGACATCACCAGTGTCGGGCTGGCCCATCGGGATACCAGGAAAACTCCAGATGGGCCCAGGTGTCAGTGAGCCTCTTGCTTCTAATCATTTGGCCAATTTCATGGTCATTACCAATTTATTTAAGAGGCTTATTAATGTAAGAATTGAATATAGAATGTAGAGATAAAAGACTAGTAATAAAAGTCGGTAAAGGAAAACTATTCACAATGCAAAAAGTTTTGCCTTTGCGCACAAAATTTTGCTTTGCGCAAATTTAATATAGCTTTTGCGAACCCGGAAACTGTTTAGCGACCACTTCCAACAGTGGAAGACCGATCACGAATTTTATCATTTGCGCCAATGCACAGTCAATGTAGTAAAACTTCTTACTGAAAAAGTTGTTATGTTTGCTCCAAAAGATTCCGACACCTTCAAGCACTTCTTAAGAGTGCGCAATTAAAATTCGCAATGCAATAACAGTTTAAGAAACATTATTACATTGCGAGATGTGGCTTTTTAGTCATATTGGTGCAAACTGTTTTGCTCTTTGCGACTTTAATTACATTCCCCCGTAGGAGAATAAACCGGTTGAGTGAGGAGAGGAGGAATAATAGTTTGGAAAGTGGGCCCACGGTCTAAGGTTTTCTGGTGGGCTCCTGGCATCCCAGTCTGACACTGGACGTCACTAACTACCGAGCTAGTTTATTTTAGGTTTTAAAGCTGCCCGCAACTTTCTAGATGGGTACCCGCTAATCCCCCACCCACTCAGGACAGTTGGTATTTTCCGCCCGAATCCTGAATGATTTGCAGGTATTCCCGACCCGCTGTAGGACTCTAGTTGAGTGTTTCCACTTCTGCACAATTGTGGCTTTAAAAGTGTGAATAGCAAAGATTCCAGTAAATACTGTACATTAACAACAGAGGGTTCTCACCTTTTGTATAGAGGATACTGAAGCTCTAAGGATTTTGTGGCCTAGGTGGCTTCATAACTGAGACCTCTATCCATCCTGTATTAAAGTCACTAAACCTGTGGGCAAGTGGATTTCAGGTCCGACTTTTCTTTATTTTCTTCAGGAAATATTTTGTGTCACTTTGTTGGAATTGGTTGTAACTACAGTATGCCACAACACAATCCCACGTCCTTCCCTAAGGGCATTAGGCACATGCTCTGAGGACATCTAGGGGCAGATTCATCAAGGGTCGAATTTCAAAGTGGAAAATACTTCGAAATTCGACCATCAAATAGAATCCTCCGACATTTGAATTCGAACTCTGAGGATATTATTCATCGTACGATCGTATTCCGATCGTAGTACGATCGTACGATTTGAACGAATTTATCGTATGATCGTACGATTTTCCTTCGAATATAAAAAACTTAGAAAACTGCTCTAGAAGGTCCCCATAGGCTAACATAGCACTTCGGCAGGTTTAAAGGGATACTGTCATGGGAAAAAATAATTTTTTCAAAATGAATCAGTTAATAGTGCTGCTCCAGCAGAATTCTGCACTGAAATCCATTTCTCAAAAGAGCAAACAGATTTTTTTATATTCAATTTTGAAATCTGACATGGGGCTAGACATTTTGTCAATTTCCCAGCTGCCCCCAGTCATGTGACTTGTGCTCTGATAAACTTCAATCACTCTTTACTACTGTACTGCAAGTTGGATTGATATCACCCCCTCCCTTTTCCCCCCCAGCAGCCAAACAAAAGAATAATGGGAAGGTAACCAGATAACAGCTCCCTAACACAAGATAACAGCTGCCTGGAAGATCTAAGAACAGCACTAAATAGTAAAATCCAGGTCCCACTGAGACACATTCAGTTACATTGAGAAGGAAAAACAGCAGCCTGCCAGAAAGCATTTCTCTCCTAAAGTACAGGCACAAGTCACATGACCAGGGGCAGCTGGGAAATTGACAAAATGTCTAGCCCCATGTCAGATTTCAAAATTGAATATAAAAAAATCAGTTTGCTCTTTTGAGAAATGGATTCCAGTGCAGAATTCTACTGGAGTAGCACTATTAACTGATGTGTTTTAGAAAAAACATGTTTTTCCATGACAGTATCCCTTTAAGTTGGCAAAGTATTGAAGTCGAAGTTTTTTTAAAGAGACAGTATTTCGATTATCGAATGGTCGAATATTCGAATGATTTTTACTTCCAATCGAAGTTGAAGTAAATTCGAAGTCGTAGTATCCTATTCCATGGTCGAAGTATTCAAAAAATTACTTCGAATTTCTAATTTTTTAACTTCGAAAATTCCCTCGAATTCACTTCGACCCTTGATAAATCTGCCCCCTAAAGTACTGTAATTAACATTCTTAATAGGAATTCTATTATTTATTCAGTTCCGTTCTAACATTAGTTAAGAAATCCCCATGCAAGCCTGGGCCACAAGGGAATCTCAAGCCAAAATTAGTCATGACTACTTGAAAATGTTAACAAGCGCTACTTGATTATTCTGAGAGTCCTTGAGAGCCAAGAAGTGAAAATAAAGGATTTTTCTGTGACACTATAAACATAGTTGGGCATAAATAAATATCAGAAATATTGTATATTTTTTGTGCCTATTGGCATTTTTTTTAAATGAAGGCTGGGAAGTTTGTACAGATATGGGACGTGTCATCCAGAATGCTCAGGAGCTGGGGTTTCTGAATAATTGATCTTTCTATAATTTGTATCTTCATACCTTAAGTCTAATAAAAAATCATTTTAATATTAAACAAACACAATAGAATTGTTTTGCTTTCAATGTGGATTAATTATATCCTAGTTTTGATCAAGTACAAGCTACTGTTTTATTATTACAGAGATAAAGAGAATAATGTTTCAAAATTTGAATTATTTCGATAAAATGGAGTCTATGGGAGATGGCCTTCCCGTATTTCAGAGCTTTCTGGATTACGGGTTTCTGGATGATGGATTGCATACCTGAAATGTAATGTGATTAAATAGAAATTAAACTGTCATTTGGCTTATTCAAAGTCTGTTGTCCCCATATAACGGAGAGGGGTACACTACCCAGTGCAGTACAACAGGCGGATGAAAATACCTAATAGCATTTATGAAATATAATATAATATATTGATGATTTAATTGTTTACTCACCCCACAGACCTCTGTGTTAATTTTCAGACTGACAGAACCCAAGCTCAAGGGCTTATGTGGTGAGACCAGGGGCCCTCTTTTATGGGGCCCACATAAATATATACTAGTTGGCCTGTTGCTTGGGGCTGTGGCAAAATATGCTATTGCCTTTATGATAACAGGTAGTGATGGTCGAATTTGTCCAGTTTCGATTCGCTGAAACATTTGGCGAAAAATTCTCGAAAAGCAAATTTTGATGCCCAAGTAATGTTGACATGCAACGGTTTTGACGCAAACAACTTTTCCGACGCACGTCCATAATTTTTTGACGCTGGCAAATTTACGTTGGCGAAATTGCGCACCAGTTTTGAGAATTTATTTGCCGTTGGTGGAAATCCCCCGCAAATTCGCGCCTGGCAAATTTATTCGCCCATCGCTAATTACAGGACATCTGGAACAGCAAAGTTGTCCAATTGAAGCTAAGCAATGTATTAGCCCCAGCCATGTCCCAACAGATGCACGGCTTTATTAAATGCTATCACACATAAAGACTATAAAATCAATATCCTAAACTGTTCAGTAGAAATTAATTATTTAGAAATGCCATATATATATTTATATATTTTCTTACATGAGCAGGAGTCATAAAGGTCAACTTGTCAATTATCCCTTTAATTAAGTGAAAGAGATCTGCAATGACTGTCTTTATTTCTATACAGGTATGGGATCCGTTATCCGGAACCCATTATCCAGAATGCTCCGAATTAAGGAAAGGCTGTCTCCCAAAGACTCCATTATAATCAAATAATCCAACATTTTTAAAATGATTTCCTTTTTCTCTGTAATAATAAAACAGTAGCTTGTACTTGATCCAAACTAAGATAAAATGAATCCTCATTGGAAGCAAAACCAGAATATTGGGTTTATTTAATGTTTACATGATTTTCTAGTAGACTTAAAGGGATACTGTCATGGGAAAAACATTTTTTTTTTCTCAAAATGAATCAGTTAATAGTGCTGCTCCAGCAGAATTCTGCACTGAAATCTATTTTTCAAAAGAGCAAACAGATTTTTTTATATTCAATTTTGAAATCAGACATGGAGCTAGACATATTGTCAGTTTCCCAGCTGCTCCCAGTCATGTGGCAGCTATTCATGTGTGCTAAGTGATGACTTCCTTAAGAACCACAGGCTCCCAAATTTACATTTAAGAACCATACTATAGCAATGGTTTAGCTAGAGAGCAGCAAAAAATAGTGTTAAAGATGCTTATATCAATACAGGACCTGTTATCCAGCTAGGGACCTGGGGTTTTTCAGATAACAGATATCTCCATAATTTGAACCTTCATACCTTACATCTACTAGAAAATCATGTAATCATTAAATAAACCCAATAGGCTGGTTTTGCCTCCAATAAGGATTAATTATATCTTAGTTGGGATCAAATACAAAGTATTGTTTTATTATTAATGAGAAAAAGGAAAATACTTTTTAAAAATGTGGCTTATTTGGATAAAATGGAGTCTATGGGAGAAGGGCTTTACGTAAATTGGAGCTTTCTGGATAAATGGGTTTCTAGGTAATGTCATACATATAGAGGAATATCTAAATCATGGAGAGATCCACAAACTCACGACTCGAATGTTTTCTGATTTATGAAAAAACTCAAATCAGTGAATTCTGGATAAAAAAAACTCGAATACTCGAATTGATCGAGTCTTAGGCGAAGAAAAAAAAACTCAAATCGCTCAAATTAATTAATTCATGGAAACCCACCTAAAAAGACCAAAACATCATGAAGGCTACCAAACATCTTCAAATGGTTCAAAGGACTTCTGCCATTGACTTCTACATGACGGCAGGTTTTAGCTGGAGTATTTTCGGATTTGAGCTATTTCCAGCTTTTGGGGTTTTTTTACCCGAACATTTGAGTTTTGACTGAAAAATACCCTTGAAAACTTGTATATTTTGGTTAAAAATAAACTCAACCTTAAATAGATAACCCCTGTTGTGTCTGTAATAGTGTGCTATATTTATAAAGAAAATAAACCTTGATTATGGTAACACATGTAATTGAGACGGTCAAGACCAGGATGGTTGAAATGCATAGGGTTCTTGGCATATGATAAAATAGTCTCCAGCTCTGAGTATCATCATGCACATACAGGGCAGGCAAGTGAAGATAAATTTAGCCTAACATGTTCATCCACACTCGAGGTTTACTGGAACTGATGCCATTGCAGTAAAATATATGAAGGCAAAGCCCTTACAGCTTTCAGAGACAGAATGACAAATCACAGAAAGCCAATCCAGGATGCAGTCAAGTCTTGCAAAGGATATAAATCACTTGGGAAACACTGTGTACAAGCTAAACACACACAATAGCACACTGACTGCTTTATATGATAGAGTGTCTGCTTGCACCACCATGATATATGCTCCAGACTAAAGTCTTGGTCATGTTGAACGGCACATCAAACTAAGAGGTCTCTTGATCACACTTATCTGTAATGTAACAATATTTTTATGATGTTTGGAATACAAAACTTAAAACTTTTGTTTTTCCATCTGGTTTCCCATATTTCACAAAATATTTTACTGCCAGAGGGAATCTCACTACTACTGTATATCCCATTAGGGGGTAGTCTGAAGTTACCGCAACACTAAGGGGTTTATTATTTATCAAGCTCCGAATATCCGAACCTCAAATAATTTGTAGTTTTCAGAGCAGCAAAAAAAAAAAAACTACGAATTCTTCGAGATTTATAGTCCAATGGTCTAAAAACTCAGAATCCAAAACCCCGGCATCTAAAAGCTCTCAAGGTCCTGTATAAGTCAATGGGGAAGGTCCCAGTGTCTGCGCTGATGTCCATACCGATATCCGATGACTTTGGGGTTTCAGCGCAAAAAACTCTGAACTCTGAAGTTTTCAGAGTTTTGCCCCATCCTATTTGTTCGAGCTTTTCTCTTCATAAATAAGGTCCATTCGGGAATTCTAAGTTGCTCAGAGTTAGATATTAGAAATACTGAGATAAATTCGGACCTTGATAAATAACCCCTTAATAATCAAGGGGTTGAGTATCTCAAATAGTATTCCAAAAGCAATTAAGTTTAAAACAGTCCCTGTTTTTGGGTGGTGGAACTTGAAACACTTATTACCACAATTTGTAACAGACAACACATCCCATGAGTGTGGGTCATCAAACAATAATTAGGATACAAATTACTCTTATCTCCCTAATTTAGAGATTTCATACAGATTTTAAAGTACATACAATCAATGCCAATGGTTCATTATAACCTTAAACTTTAATATATAGTTCTTTTTGTTATTATATGTATTGCAGTGCACCAGTGCAGTGGTTTTAGGCATAGAAGTTATCTCCCTTTTTGTTTCAGATCTCAGATCTCATGGGATGAAACACTTATGTTCATAGGAGTAGTTTGTTCAGGGCTAATCTCAAGCGAGCAATGATTTCTGAGCATGTGATGGAATGATCCTTGTGGGATCAGCTGAGCAACATCTCATTATGATTCCTTCCTGGTCACAATCTGCAAGGAGACTGATGTTTTTTTCCCTGTGTCACTGTCGGTTTCCTCTGGGTATTCTGGTTTCTTGGCGCCCTGCAAAAACATAAAAGTAGGCTCATTTGCTATTTATCTTAGTGTATTGTGTGTATGTGATAGGGACCTTAGATTGTAAGGTCAACTGGGGCGGGGACTGATAGGAGTGCTGAATAATTTCTTCACAACACTCCATACATGTAATTGTCCTATAAGTGAAGGAAAACAATATGATTTTTTTGTTTATATTGAGGATGATCTTTCATCTATATTGGGGTTCCCTAACCTTTTTTACCCATGAGCAACATTCAGATGTAAAAAGAGTTGGGGAGCAGCACAAGCATGAAAAATGTTCATGGGTGTTGTAAAATAAGTGCTGTGATTGGCCATTTGGTAGCCCCTATTTGGACTGGCAGCTTACAGGAGGCTCTGTTTGACAGTACACGTAGTTTTTATGCAACAAAAACTTGCCTCCAAACCAGGAATTCAAAAATAAGCACTGCTTGGAGGCCACTGGGAGCATCATCCAAGGGATTGGTGAGGAACATGTTGGTACCAGGGTAGTGTTTTTTGTGAGCAGCCTGACAACAGCTTTCCATGGTGGCACCATTGATTACATGTCACATACAGTAGGAGGCAGTGTATCTCCAACATTGAGCTGAAAGGGACATCATCACCATCAGAATCCAATGCGATATGGGACAATCCAAGGTGGCCTTTGGCAAGTCCCACTCATCATTAACAACTAAGAAGTTACCTGTTTTTGATTTATTTATTTTTTCAAATATAATTCAAGTCACTAAAACCTTTTAAAGTCACAATTTTGCTCCTCAGTTTTTCTTTACTAATGGCCAGAATTAACCAGTTTGGTACCTTACATTGTTGCCTTTAAGGGGTCAACAACCAACCAATCATAGAGACTCAAAACAAGTATTAATTAATGAAAACTGTCATTTATGATTGAATCCATGTATATGTCCACACGATACCTTGAATGGAACATACAGTATGCATGCAATATTACTTGCATTTCATTTATCCTATTCTAGCAAATCTCTGCCCTGGAAATAACATTGTGTGACTTATTCTCCAGGCATACCTTTGATATCAAGAAACCCTCTGGCCGTTGTTGAACAAAAGGGGATATCTGCAACTTTTAATAGAGTTACAGAGGGGCACACTAACCCGGAATGCATAATGCGTCTGTGGTGGTACCTTCACCATTTAGTTAGAGACATCTCTGGAGATTTACAGAAGACTCAATAGGGTTCTTCTGAAAATCTGCCAGAATATATGATGACCTCCAGTGAAGAGGGCTCCCAGTGCACTTGGTAAAGGTTCCTGGCTTAGGAACATATGCTACAATATCCTACTAGGCAACAATTTGCTCAAGGATTCCCTACTTTGCACAATAGCAGAGGATGCAAGGTTGCTGGTAGTTACAGTTCAATAACAATTGGTACATTGCAGGTTGGCTATATAAGCACCCCTGGGTTCTACACCCCATTAACATCCTGCAATAAAGAATCATAAGCATTAAAAACAAGTAGGGAAAAAATGTGGGGTCAGTTATAGAACCATCAATGAATAAAGATCGAGACGTCTTTAGGTATGTATTGTCTTGTACAAGTCATAGTTTAAGTACCATTTCTTCCAATCCCACTTATATTTAATTTAACAAACGTAACTATATGAAAGCACAGCTTAAATCTAAACTATTGCAAAAATAGAATAATTATCCTTAATTAGTAAGGAAATAATCTTACCAATAATGATATGTCTAGAGATCTTTACTGACCTTGCAGAGCCTATGCTAAGTAAAAGGGTCTCCTGTGACTAGTAAAGACATCTAGAGACTCCATTATTTCATTATAATATCTCATGTTACATTTCTTACATTGCATTGATATATATATCAACTGTCTACATACACTTCAGTGCTTAAGAGAAACCATCGTATTCTGCTCACTGCAGAAAAAATATGTCTTCCTTGGATGAAAGAACAAGAGATGGGCGAATGTAAGCCGAGTCTTTTCTGTTTTACTGTGACGAGCACAGCAGCAGATTGAATCATCAGTCTGTATGTTTTTGCTATACTTATTGAACCAACACTTCTGTATGTGTTGTAACATTAGTGCAACATGGAAAAGAGGAGGAGAAAAAATATTCTTCTGGCAGAAAGTTTGGTTGTTGGCCCAATTGGACATTCCTTGTATTGCCAGTCATATTGCTGCCTCAGTCATAAAGATGTTTTAGTGTCATTTGTGCCAGCAGTATATAACCACACTACTGATTAGCATGCAGAATGCCAAGCATCTCGAAAAATGCAGTCTTCTCTGCTGCAGAACAAAAGTCTGCGTGTATTTTGATATCAGAGCCATCTTTATTGTCATTGCAGAACGTTCGCCAGACAAGAAAACAAACCCATTCAGAAACTTCAGTTTTTCCTAGCTACAGTAGCTCTAAGACTGAAATGTTCCAGACTGGAGAAAGATGTGCTGCTTTAGCCAACGAGGAGGGAAGAAAGACAATAAAACACAAAAGCTTGGCACATAGAGGATGGATGATCAAACACCTGTTTCTATAGTGCTTCCTCTACAGTCAATGGTACCAAAAGCAAATCTTCTTCTAAAGCAACTTCATTCTTTCAGGATAGATACGTAGGGATAAATGCCAATTTTACATTCCTTGAGGAAATAAGATTTTCTCAAAATACGTATTTAACCAGGGCCACAAACAGGGCCACATAACTGGTGTATCCAGATGGAATTTGGGTAGATCTTCTACTTGATATCCTACACCTTTATCGTTAAAAAAGTAGGGGTTCATTGTAAGATACATTCAATATGAAGAAGAAGTACTGGCTGTGCTGAAAGAAGATGCCTAGAAGACAACGCTATTGCTCTAGTAAGTACAGGTATGCGATCCAATATCTGCAAACCTGTTATCAAGAAAGCTCAGAATTACAGAAAGGGCATCTCCATTCAAATAATCCAAATATTTAAAAATGATTTAGTTTTTCTCTGTTATAATAAAAAAGCACCCACCTTACACTTGATCCCAACTGAGATATAATTAATCCTTATAGGAGGCAACACAATCCTATTGGGTTTACTGTTTAAATTAGTTTTTTAGTAGATTTAAAGTAGATTTAGATATCTAAATTATAGAATGAGTACTTATCTGGAAAATCCCAGACCCCAAGCATTCTGGATAACAGGTCCCATACCTGCATTGGGAATGTGCAGCAGGAGCTCTTTATCTATTAAAAAGAAATTATATATTGGTGGTGTTTTTGTGGGCCTATAATCATTTTAGGAAAGGCAATTATTCATTCATTATCGTTTTAAAGCTAAAAGTATTTAGTGTTGAGCTTGCTCCAATGAATACTCATCCACCCTAAATGGCCTTTAAGAGTACCAAGTCCTTCCACTGCTTTAAGCGCATCTGGGGGTGGACGTCATAGTACCAGTTGGGGAACCTATTTGTCAGACCCATTCTGTGTTATTTATCATTATCAGTCAGGATAGTAGGTACTTTTTGAGCTCAGCTAGGAGTAAAAATTATATTTGAGCCCAATGATTTGGATTATCCTAAAGGTCAAAGTGAGGTTGGGGTACACAACCTCCTTTCTGCAAAGTTATATAACCTGGTGGATCCCTGACTGTGGAAGCCTGTATAAGGCATTTTACTGGGTCTAATGAACTGATACATTTGGGCACACTGGCTGGCAATACGTTTTATAAGAAAAACTATTTTTTTTGTGATTTCCTTTTCAAAGAGACTTACACCTGCTACATTTCATGCACTTGTTTTCTGCAGGGTTAGGGTGGAATAATGCCATTTTCTGTGCTCTCTTCCCTTCCTCAGGAGAAAGCAAAAATAGAACTATAGTCAGTATTTTTTTAATAAAGTGATTGTTTAGAACAGACAGAAATTCAATTTTAGCCAGGGCAGCCCTGTAATAAGTGGTTTTAAGTGCCCAATAATAATTCCCCATAATATATAATCGTTTAGAATTGAGAAGTGTCAGTTAGTAATCTGCAGTGCTACATTATTTAAAGAATTACAGCTCCCTGCACCCCGTAGTCATGCAATGACCTTGCAAATCCCTGCATCACTCATACAACTACCTGCATACATCAAGTAGCTTGTATAAATCCCTGCCCACCTCAACCAGCTTCTATATTTACCCTCAGCTAACCTATAACTCCCTACATCGTTCAACCAGTTGATTATATTTACAACAGAGCTGTAGTTCTGCAATATCTAGATTTAAAAAGGCTGCCTATCCCTGAAATATGGCATCACATACAGCAGGTCCTAACAAGATCTTTATGAGCATGTTTCTGCATCCTCTTTTATTAGCAACAGGGTTTAGTATTGGAAACCTTTAGGAAAATTAAAAGAAACAAAATTATCATGTACAAATTAATAACATGTTTTTAGTATCCCTACACGCTGATAGTCTTGGGTGTCACAAATAATGGTATTAAAAAGAATAGACATTTGCCCAGGCTGTAGAGTCTTGAGTAAATCATGAGTACAAAGTTATTTTTGGAGGACTTATATTATTTTCCCTTTACATTGGTGTCAAGAGGATTTGCCCAATAACTATGTATCAATAGTTTTCTAAATGGCTCATCCAAATAACGTGGAAGAAAATGATTTTTTTCTCAAATACTTTTTTGTTCCAGCTTATGATTTCCATTCTAAAATCAAGAAAAAATTGTTCACATGGCTTGTAGTGCAGGTTTTCTTTATGTCAAGAATCCCTTGGCTTAGTTAAGAAAAGGCTCTGCAGGAGGCCACAATGGCTGGAATTAAGGATCTAAAAAAAAACTTTGAAGACAAACTTATAGGCGGAGTGTTGTGGCCACCAAAAATGCTCCAATTTCATGAAGCATGAGCATAACAAAGAAATTCTTGTTGGGATGACTGAATGGCTGTAAAACAAGGGCATACATAAGAAAATGTGGATTAAGATGAGATGAGGAACTGTAGCAATCCAGACACTTGGAAGTAAATGTTCACTGTTGAGCTCCAAGGAACACTGTCTCTGATTAAACAGGCAACACTGATGTCTGCCTGGAGAGGTTGAACCTATGGAGATACATAGCCACTTCCAAAGATTTTCCAGTTGTTTGTGACTCTAGCAGGGTGACGTAGATATGTGTATGTGATCTGGATACTTGATGGCTGGCGGATAGTTTTGAGTCATCTGGATTGACACATCACTGGAGATGTCTGAAGGACTGCGGCCACGATGCCATACCTCAGGGTGAAGAAACTGACCTGAGTAGTCGGAGCAGTCGCTGAGCCGGGGTCGGTAGAAGGCAGGGTGGGGACGGTACATTTCCTCTTCAGCATAGCGTTTGGTGAAAAGGTAGACGGACATTACACCAGCACCCTGCAGCCAATGAGAGTATAGAACACAACATAATATGAAACAGGTACAGATATGCACCAATTAGGTGATAGCAAAAATATATATGCAGTACTTCTGTACTTCTGCACTGTAGACCCATGAACATCATAAAATCATATAATGGTTTCCATAAAATGTATAGAATTTTGGATAAAGAGATCTACATAGAGTTAATCTGATGTCCTCCTATGTCACAGCTGGATCCTGCTCATGCTTTTTAGCAAACTACGGATATGATGTTTCATGGTTCTTTTTGAGTAATGGCTTCTTTTGTGTTATGCTGCCATAAAGAGTAAAATTAGAGCCGACCCATACTAATCCCATAAATAGGGATTAGTGATGGGCGAATCTGTCCCATTTCGCTTCGCCGAAAAATTAGTGAAACGTTGAAAAAATTTGCAGTTTTGCAAAAACCTCCGTTTTGCAAATTCGCTGCAAATCCATGCCTGGTGAATTTATTTGGATTTGGTTTGGTATTCGGCTATGATTCTGCCTTTCTTAGCAGTATTCAGATTCACCCAAATACTCGTTCAAACCAAATCCAAAACCTTCAAATCATGTAATTTTTTGTTGTTAAAGGGCATGTAAAGGCAAAAAAATAAAACCCCATTTTTACTTTCTTTAATGAAAAAGAAACCTATCTCCAATATATGTTAATTAAAAAATGTGTACTGTTTTTATAAGAAACCTGACTGTATGCAGTGAAATTCTCCCTTCATTTACTGCTGTGGATAGGAATTGTCAGACGGTCCCTAACTGCTCTGCAGGGAAACAATCATACTTATGAACAGCAGGGGGAGCCCCCGCCTTACTTCCCAGCCATGCAGAACTCAAGCAGCTTTGTTTATGACGATCCCTAAGCAGCCCAGACCACACTGAGCATGTGCACAGTCTTAGTCTTGCAAAGATGTTTAACAAAGTTACAAGATGGTGACCCACCGTGGCCAACTTTGAAAGGATAAATTATTTGTTTGATTAGGCTTGTGGTGCATTAAGTTCATGTTTATATTTAGTATACAAAATACAGCATTTCTAGCCTTATTCTATTTTAGACTTTACATGCCCTTTAAACAAGGAAGTAAGAAAAAATTTAGCCGCAAGCCATAAGTAATGTTGCAGTGGGATCCATTAGCTTTCCAGAAAAGCCACATAAAATATAAACAGAACTTTTTTTGCCTATAGAACACCGAAATTACTCTGCTAGAATGGACGTGGAAAAATCATATTAATTCCTATGGAATTAAGAATAAAGATTTTTTTAATAATTAAATGCCCATACCCATTTCAATAATTGTAGATGATCTTGTGAATGTTTGAAAAGTCATTGAAATAATGGGATTTAATCGATATTGTACACCTTCAATGGTATTCTTATCATTCCTTTGACAAGTTTCCACCTCCTTGCTAGTCTGTCAGTTTACTAAAGACATGGATCCCTCTGGTGCATTTTATAGGTCTTAGGCTACATGTCAAGATCACGGGAGGGGTGGGGGTGTTCTGTTGTCCTAAGCCAACTCAAATAAAACTGTCATACCAGGAATCTCACAGGCTTGCTACAGCATCTCATTTCCCGGTTACACATAGGGGGTTATTTTTCATGAAAAATTTGTGATTTTTTTTTTATAAAATCAGACTTTTAAAAAATCATGAATTTTTCTGAATTTATTAAACCCTGAGGATGGAAAAGTCAGAATCAGAATTTTTTATTTCTATATAAAACCAGACTTTTAAAAAAATCACACATTTTTTGGAATTTATTAAACCCTGAGGATGGAAAAGTCAGAATCAGAAAATCCGGCATCTCAGACCTTTCAGGTTGCATATAAGTCAATGGGAGAAGTCCCAATGATTTTTTGCAAAACATAAGTAATCTGAGTTTTCGGGTAAAAAATCCCCCAAAAAATCAGATTTTTTCCAGCAGCAAATTTTTGGGAAAATGTAATAATAAATAAGCTTAAAACACCCGAGCGGATTTGATCAGAGTTTGCAGCAGAAAATGCTGAGATAAAATCGGACTTTGATAAATAACCCCCGTAATCTCTGAGCTACAGTTTTCTACACTGGAAGATTCTCACTAAAGTAAAAAAAAAAAAAAAAAATTCTATAACATAATAAGGCATTTTATAACATAATAAATAAATGAGAGGAATTTTGTTCATGTTTGATTATTATTGTATTCTAATTATGGCAGGTGGTGCATTTGTCTATATAAAGACGTGGCTCTTTGTGTTTTGGACATGTCCGGTAACATTGTGGAGCAATGTTGTCTGGTTCCCAAATATCCGGTCCCCAGACCTACAGTAAAAGTCCTATTCTAGAATGTGCTATTTGTATTTGTTATACTCCTACTAAGGCAATGCTAATGTGTTTGAAATCCCTTGATCCCCCTAACCTACAATTTTGGCAACAATTGGTGAACTTTATTTAGCGAGAGGTTGCCCAGAGAAATGTGAGGCCATATGGGGGATCTGGCTGGATCAGCAAAATTCATTTTAGGGCCACAAACATATCCAGAGGTTTCCTGTTCTACCAATAGATATTGAAATTGCTCATTATTTGGGCCTCATGGGGCCCCTTATACTTCCTGGGCCCCCTTGCAACCGCAGAGTTTGCTTTCTCTGTAGTTACGCGGCGCCTCTGCTGCAAAATATTGGACTGTTCTTGAGTTCTACCTTGCCACAATATATTTTGTATCCTAATTTGTCATCTTCTTTTATTCTGTCTCTCTTTTTCTTTCTTTTCTTCTCTTTTCTTCCTTGTTATTGTAAATTCTTTTGTTTGAAAAATGAAAAAATAAAATCTTATAAAAAGACGTGGCTCCTGGCAAAACAGGTGAGGAGTAGTAAAAAGAAGGACAGCAAACTACAAAGCTATCAGTATATTATCTAGTACCTGCAGTAAATTTAAATGATCCAACCTCCAAAAAAGTAGATGCCTTTGCTGTATAAAGTGGTTCTTTCATGCAACTGTCACACAAGTCATTTTCTCCCAGTGAACAAACAATGGAGCCACCTGTGCTGCTCCCAGTGGTCTGCTTCTTCTATAGCTAACAAGAATTCCCCCTTCCCCAGCCACTCTCTTAAATCACTCTCTGAGTGGATAGTGGGTGGGAGTGGGTGGGGTAGTGGGTGGAGTCTGGGTGGAAGTGGAACATGGGCGGGAGGATGGGGATTGGAGTGTGCTGGGGGGCCCGGCACACTCTAGTTACTCCACTGGCTGATCCCAACTGTCTTTAATGGAAACCACCTGACACAAACCAGATTTTGGCAAAGAAACATGAACTAGAAAAGTATCGGTTTTACAACCATCTGTACCTGCTGTGTCAGGCAGTTATCATTAAAGAAAATGGGGAGGGTCATGGGCAGCTTTAGACTTAGACATCAATTTTTCTTGGTGACTTTTGGATTTTTGCTACAGTTTCTTCAAAAATTGGCAGATGGCGAAGTGCATAATTTTGCCGCAAATCGATGCCTGGAAAAAATTCGCTCATCCCTAATCCAGAGCTTTGTGAATTGGAAGCAGGTGCCCAGGGAATTGTGATCAAAAGCAAATTGAACTTGGATCATGGTTTGTGAGATCCTCCAAGTGAATTTTCAACAAAGTGAATTACAGTTCTTGGTGCCCTAACTGTTTCTATAGAAATGGTCAAACGAAAACGGTATTTAAACAAAAAACACAAGGACTATTTTATTCAAATTATCACGCATTTCTAGATCTATTTTCTTGTGAAATGAAAAATATCTGTGACTTTTAATCTACAAACCTCTTTCAGGAGAAATGATGAAGCTGCAAATGCAAAAGACCATCCATAGCGATAATGAAAATACTGTTCTGAGCTACTGGGCCGGTTCATGACTTCGTCATTGATGCTTGAGATGTAGAGGACCAAACCCACTATCAAGGAAAGACCTGGAATTTATTCAATAAAAAGCACAAATTATTGTAAATTAACAGCTCATTTGGCCATTTATTTTTTTTTCTATGTGGCCTATTACATTTTTTTAAAGGATAATTAGATTTTTTTTTCTACATAGCCTTTAAAAGATGATTGTAAAAGGAAAATTTTTGGGGCAGTGAGTGGCATATGGTATATGCCCTATAAAGGATAATAATAGGGAAATATTTGTAGTGGGGCAACAGTCAAGAGACTGTCAGTAAAGCAAAGCAAACTTAGATACAATGGGGCTCATTTATCAACACTGGGCAAATTTGCCCATGGGCAGTTACCTATAGCAACCAATCAGTGACTACCTTTTTGAAACCAGCTGCAAGTAGAACAATGAATGCAGCAATCTGATTGGTTGCCATGGGTTACTGCCCATGGGCAAATTTGCCCAGTGTTGATAAATGAGCCCCACTATGTGAAAAACTGTAAATATCTCTTAAAGGAAACTTACCAGATAGTATAAAGAAGATTCCAGAAACAAAAGCAAGAATGGTTCTCTGGGGCCGAATATGCCCAATGTTACTTATTACAAAGGCCGTGAACACAAGAAAAAGGCTGACCATTGGAAATGGGGTGGCACTGCGGATTGTCTCTGTAAATAAACAAAACATGTTATACTGTATAAAAACTCTTTTTAATCCCAGTTGCTGGTGACATACAGAAGATTAAAGGCTACATCTTTGAATCTTAGGTTTCCCTGTAATATGTGACCTTGAGTAGTGTATATTCTACAGGAGAACTGAAGCCCAACCAAGGATATTGACATATTGTACTTTCTGAAAGCAAATGTTTGGCAATACACCTTCTTTTTGTCTAACCAAAAATTGCCCCCAAGCCATAAAAATCAAAAATAAGCATCTGCTTTGAGGCCACTGAGAGCAAAATCCAAATGGTTGGTGAGCAACAAGTTGTGCACGAGCCACTGGTTGGGGAACACTGGTCTTAAGGATTGAACCTCAATATATAACTTCTGTAAGACAGCCCAAAGGGATTTCCAAGTTTACGGGCATGTGTCTTCACTGGCATAAGGCTGCTGTACCTCTGAGCTGACACAGTAACAAGGTATGACTTTTATAGCCATATCCTTGTCCAGCTTTAGTTAACCCTCTCCTTTAATTGAAAAAGCAAGGGATTACAGCCCAGAAGGATTTGAAGATATGTCAGAAATGGTTTGTTGGGAAAGGCTAGAAAGAAATAATACAATTTTAACAGAAAGGCAACCATGGTGACCCCAATGTCCCTGAGCTGCTGTCAAACTGCCTGTATTCAGTCTACAATTATCTCTGAAATCCAACTAGATGTGAAGATAACTATTTCCTGTTGTGGTACAAGTACAAAAGGTCATCTCCAGGACCTTCCACAGCGATTTCATTGCCTGATCTAACTGATCCAACCTTTGGTCTAGTGACCTTTATTGTATTATAAGTGAAAACACTCCAAATTTTACCTTACAGCAATAGGGACTGTGGTTCCCATTCCATTAAACAAAGGAAGAACAAACTATTAGATTTAGAGCTTGCACTTCCAATGAATTCAAAGGGAGCATTGTAACACGGAGCCCCTCTACTTGATTTTTTGCCTTTAAAAGAGTTGGTTCATCTTTAAGTTAACTTTTGGGGCAGATTCACTAACTTCGAGTGAAGGATTCGAATGAAAAAAATTGGAATTTCGAAGTATTTTTTTGGTACTTCGACCATCGAATTGGTTAAATTCGTTCGAATTCGAACGAAATCGAACGAATCGAAGTAAAAATCGTTCGACTATTCGACCATTCGATAGTCGAAGTACTTTCCCTTTAAAAAAAACTTCGACCCCCTACTTCGGCAGATAAAACTTACCGAAGTCAATGTTAGCCTATGGGGAAGGTCCCCATAGGTTTGCTAACCTTTTTTTGATCGAAGGATTTTCCTTCGATCGTTGGATTAAAATCGTTCGAATCGTTCGATTCGAAGGATTTAATCGTTCGATCGAACGAAAAATCCTTTGATCGATCGATCGCAGGATTAGCGCTAAATCCTTCGACTTCGATATTCGAAGTCGAAGGATTTCAATTCGAGGGTCGAATTTCGAAGTATTTTTAACTTCGAAATTCGACCCTTAATGAATCTGCCCCTTAGTATGTTATAGAATGCAACTTTTCAATTGTACTTCATTATTTAATTTTTATAGGAATTATTTGCTTTCTCTTTCCAGCTTTCAAATGGGGGCCACTGGCCCCATCTAAAAAAACAAAAAAACAAAAAAACAAGGCTACAAATGTATTGCTACTTTTTATTACTTCTCTTTCTATTCAGACCTCTCCTATTCATATTCCAGTCTCTTATTCAAATCATTGCATGGTTGCTAGGGGAATTTGAACCCAAATTTGAAACCAAATGGCTGAAATTGCAAACTGGAGAGCTGCTGAATAAAAAGCTAAGTAACCTCAAAAACCACAAATAATAAAAAATGAATAGTGATGGGTGAATTTCTCCTGTTTTGCTTTGCCGAAAAATTAGAGAATTTCCAGAAAAATTTGTGAAACAGTGAAAAATTTGCGAAAAATCATGAAATCGGAAAGTTCCCGAAAAAAATCAAGCAATTCGAGCGTTTTCTCTAAAAAATCTAGCAAATTGAACGTCTTCACTATAAAATCAAGCAATTAGAACGTTTTCACAGGAAAATTGAGCAATTTGAATGTTTTCACTAAAATCGAGCAATTTAAATGTTTCACACAAAAAATCGAGCAATTCGAACATTTTCACGAGAAAAATCGAGCAATTGGAATGTTTTCACGGAAAAATCGAGCAATTTGAACGTTTTCACGAAAAAAATTGGACATTTTCACAGGGAGATTCGCGAATTTATTCGCCGGCGACGAAACGCTGAAATTCTATGCAAATTCGTGCCGGGGCGAATTTATTCGCCCATCACTAAAAATGAAAACCAATTGCAAATTGTCTCAGAATATCACTCTCTTCATCATTCTAACAGTTTAACTCAAAGGTGAACAACCCCTTTAACAAATATTTGTTTATACAATAATAGACTCCGCATTAGAGTAAAGTAGAGGATAACAGCCATCCATCATGTCTATGAAGATAAAAAAAAGTTTACAATTACATTACACACAGCTTATGCTGCAACCATGCAGAACACTATTACATACTGACATCACAACAAGATGTACAACAAATACATCACTAACACTACAGACTTCTGGCGGTTCAACCTCTCTATACCTGGCTGTTCACCAGAGAAGAGATTGGTACTGACCAGTGGGGCTAACGTCGGACACTACTCTGGAGCTCCACTGAGTCCATTTCTGTTGTGAGAGAAAGAACATGTCAGACACCTTCCCTGAAAATGACGAGTTCTGTACAGAGCTAGGCCTCATCCATTACAGTCTAATAAAATAATGTAACACATTCAATGATGGATGTGCACCAAACGGAGTCGGTACAAGCAAAAAAAGCCACTTTACAAACAAAACAGATTTCAGTTAATGTAGATAAATTCACACTTATCATCTCTACACCTTGTATAACACCCTGAACCACAAATCTTGGATACTTCCAGTTTAATACTCAATTACACCCAAGCACAAAGACCCCACTGCTATACTGTACATCTCATCTCTCTCATTGCAAATAAAAATATATACTGTTGCCCAAAAATATTACTACTAGCAGATAGTATAGTCTTACGGCCACTTGGCTTCTTTTATACAACATATTTAAAGGAGAAGGAAAGGCTTGGTGCGCTTGGGGGTGTCAAATGTTAGGCACCCTCAAGTGATTGTATTGACTTACTTGAAAGCCCGGGTCGATGCCCCTATCAGCAGAAAACTGCACCGGTCCGGGGTTATTCCAGTGAGCACCACGGAGAGCTTCTCTTCTTCTTTCCTCAAATTTCCCGGGGTAGACGCATGCGCAGTAGAACAAAATAGCCGACTTTTTATTTAAAGTTTGGCTTTTCACTCTAATGTGCATGAGCAGCTGTGCGAAGAAAGAGGAAGATGGAAGAGGATTGCTCCATGGTGCTCGCCTAACATTTGGCACCCCAAGTGCACCAAGCCTTTTCCTTCTCCTTTAAATGTGTTCACAATGGTTCCATTGAGTTTTACAAATTTGACCTAGATTTTTTTTATAATTATCGATGAGCAAATATTTTTCCCTATGCATGGATTTATGGCAAAATTATGCATTTCACCGCAGGCGGATTTTTCCGCAAAACTGCGACAAAAATTTGTCATGAAAAAAAATCGCAAAGAAATTTGCTTTAATGTATTTGGAGTGAGAAAAAACACCCATTGACAAAGAAATTAGAGTGAGAAATTTGAGAAAAAAAATGCCCATTGACTTAAATGCAATTGTAGTGAGAAAAAAAGTCCCCTATACTCTAATATATTTCGCTACAAAAAAGTCGCCACAAAGAAAATGTCGGTCATAGACTTTAATGTGTTATGCACATTTTTTGCCATTTCGTGAATTTTTCAGCAAAGAGAAACTGGGCAGATCAACTCATCACTAATAATATATACTTCTTGCTGACTTATACAAGCTTGCCAAGTCTTAGCTGGCAAATTTCTCTGATTCAATTTTGTTTAGTCAGAAAACTCAAATTCAGAAAAAATTCTAAATGACTTAATTTTCACCTGCTCAGCTCAAGGGAAATTACTGTAAAACCCCTTTTTGACACAAAGTCAATCAGTTGGGCTTATGCATAAACTGATTTCCAAAAATAAATAACCAAGTATGGTATCCCTTATCCAGAAACCTATTATCAAGAAAGCTCTAAATTATAGGAAGGCTGTATGGGACCTGTTATCCAGGATGCTCGGGACCTGGACCTGTAGTAGCCTATGAACTGATGCAAGGTGGAGAGGTTCCTTATATCTGGCACAACAATATCCATTAAACAGGCAGAGCTGTGCTGCTCAATTGCTTGTGCCTTGGAAGGAAATTAAAATACATTGTTCTTCACCCGCATAAAAACCAAACTGCCAGTAAAAATGCAGTAGCAGCAGTCTCATAAACAACAACCACAATTCCATTTGCAACTTGAATTACACCAGTGTATATCCAACAACTGAAATAATAAGAACAAGAGCCCCATGGTCACAAAGCAGTTGATTTCCATACCACCACTAGGATCACCCATTTTCCCCGTTGTCTTCATTTTTAAGACTTTTGAATGGATTTGCTTGTTTCATATTGACATTACCAAGAAAAATAAACAAGCAAACAAAAGATTTAGGCCAAGGCTATTTGAGGGCTTGTCATGGAATTCCATTAATCATAAATGTGCTTGGCTAAACATCTTTTTCTCAATGTGTATAAACGTCAGGCTTTTGACTGCATACTGGCACAGTAATAATGGCGTGCTATTGATTGGAATGGGAACACAGAAACAGTACAGCCCTGTAATTAAAAGCCCATAAACACGTTATAGGAGCGTTGAGATATTGCAGCCCTGGCACTTACAGGGTTAACCTGCAACACTTGGCAAGCAGATTCCGAGACAGCCGCATTACTGCATTCCATCCTCAAGCAATGATCTGATAGATTAGATGCGGGCCCTGCAGAGATGTCTAATTCAGGCCATAGTCCTATCCAGGTCCGGACTGAGAATTGAAATAGGCCCTGGCATTTCAGGTACACAGAGGCCCAATCAGCCCACACAGAGGCTCAAACAGCCCCCACCAGCCCACTAAATACTGACTTTCTATGGCACCTTATAGCAGCCCCTCTGGCATTGTCAGAACCCACAGATTGCCAGTCCGGGCCTGGTCCTATCTGCTGTCTCCTTCTTTGGGTGGGTTTCGTATAGGATACCAATAACATCAGCTTCACTGGGCAGAGAGTGGCTTGGATGATAATACAGTCTGGGAAAAGAGCTACAGGACAATTGGCATATAATGGTTTAGGAAGACTAGGACTGGACATCAGTCTCACTGGTGGCTTGGAGTTAGTTTTTGGCACTGCACCAAAAAGATGCAAATTATTTCCACACCATAAAATCACATGGATCCACTAACTGGCAAGTGTGACAGTAGACAAGCTTTGAGTGGGGTACAATATTTGCCAAGTGCCCAGAGTAGGTGACATTATTTTGAAGGTGCACAGAATGAGGTTTTAATGAGCGGACAATGACTTCAAATGAAACGTTAGAGAGATGTGTCAAGGTAATTGCTGTACACAGTGTCAGACTGGACCCGTGGGACACCAGGAAAACTCCCAGGTGTCAGTGAGAGTCTTGTTTCTAACCATTTGGCCTATTTCATGGTCATTCCTTATTTCTTTATAGGAACAAAGAATCTTAATAATGGAAGAATAGAGAATAGTATGTAAACAAAAGAGACTAGGAGAATAAAGAGATTGCTGGAGGAGATATAATAGTTTGTAAAGTGGGCCCTCAACCTAAGCTTTTCTGGTGGGCCCCTGGCATCCCAGTCCGACACTGGGCATACATTGTACTGACCAACAGGCAAAGACTGGATAATGACATATTTGATAGTTCAGAACTCACTGAGTATGTTTGCTGTATTTTCCGTAACAATATCGGTATCAGGCCCGTGGAAAAATTCCGATGCTACGCAGCGACCTTTCTCCTGACCTGCAATACAAAAATCACACAAAAACACTCATGGATATCTTACAGAGGACTTATTGATGACCACAAATGCAGTGTTCCAAGTGCGGCAAACGTTGCATGACCGCAACTGAGTTGCACGGCCATAAATGAGTCCTAATGTTTGTATTATGTTGTAGGACAATTAGTAATCTTGACAAGAAAGAAAGAAAGACAGAGAGGGAGGTGAAGATGAGGGCAATAATAAGAGGGAGGCAATTGAACAATGGGTAGGGGATGTAAACAGCAAAGGACAGAATGCATCTCATTAATAGGCACATTATTGGAAGGCACATTAAATGGTCCTTGGAGGCTACAGTCAATACAGCTGGTGTAGCCATTTTGCTATTCATGTACAGTATTGAGCTCATTTACTTATTGAAGTGGATTTTCAGATGCAAATATTTCTTACCCACAATACAGCATTTCCCCTATTATTTTCTCTCTCATTGTATCTGTAAGGGGTAATTGAGCTTGGCACATCCAGTGCATCAACACAGGTCAAATTACATTGGAACTTTGATGTGAAACACACTTTCACTGTGAACATTTTCTAAGCCTGAATGGTGTAATTTCCAGTGGTTCTGTCCAAATGCCATCTGCATCTCATGCAATTTGGCAATGTCCAATGAAAACCCTGGAGCTACCACAAGTTGTGGTAGCTCTAGGGTTCCCCAGTGTCAATTGCTTTCCTAGATATACACTGAGACCCAATCTAATGGACAGTTAGGGTCAAATGTGGGGTGTACTTAGAGTTGCCACCTTTTCAGCAAATTATTACCGGCCAGTGGAGGGGGTGTGAACAAAAGAGGTGGGGCATAATGCAAAATGGGATAGAGCCACATCGTGCGATGAGCAGAAGATGGAAAAAAGTACGTTTTCACTGGATGGCCAAGGGCATTTGTTAAGGGTAATACAAATTTACCGGCAACTACATTGCCGGTAAATTTGCAATGCCGGCCCCAGCCTTGACAGGTGTTTTACCAGCTAGCCCAGGTGGCAACCCTAGGTGTACTTGATGTTTTTAGGCAGGATGATGTGAAATGTTATAAGCTAAGGGTCAGAGCTTGAGCTAGATATTTTTGTAACTTTAGCAGAGTGATTATTCCAAAACAGTGTTAATGTCTCTGTAACTTTGTCATAAGCTGTTGGAGAGCTTGACCGCATTATTGGGCAACTTCGTCATAAGCTGTAGGAGATCTTGAGCCCATTATTTGGTAACCTTCTAATACACTGTAAGAGAGTTTGAGCACATTAGTGGGTAACTTTTTGATAAGCTGTAGGAGAGCCTGACCGCATTATTGGATACATTTTGATAAGACGATCACATTATTAAAGAGGAACCTCCCCATAATTAAAATGGGGATAGGAGGAAACAAAACACTTTGGAAAGAATCAGAAATGGGTAATGAAATACCAAGTGGAAAGTTTGCTTTAGGTCTAGTAACCAATAACAACCAGATGTTTGTTGCAGAGCAAACAGCAGAAAATAACATTTTACTCGCTAATTTATCACTTTCTTTTACTAGCACTTTGCATGTGGTAATGCACCCTTGGTAAATAGGGAATACAACAGCATATACTAAAATATGTAATTTGCAACAATAGACAATTAATGACTATATAGTTAAATATATGCATTTGCTTTTACGATTCATGTACGTACTACTCTAAGCTACCCTACTTACTATTTAAGACCTCTGGAAGGTCCAAATGTTTTTCATTGATGTACATGGCTGACCTTTAATAAAAACAAGTTTAAAAAAAAATATATATGCATTTGTTGACCAAGTAAGTTGAGCAAATAAGCAGATACGGCTGAGATCTATAGTAGTCATTTCATTTTAGCCCTATAGTAAAGAAGACAATGGGCACAGTATTATACCCTGATTGTGTTTAACATGCGCTTCAGGATTGGCTATGATACCAGAACATGTTCCCTTGGTAAAAGAACTACCTGCAAATATACATGTAGATGATGAAAGTAATTTTAAGAAATTGTGACTTGCTTCCTAACCCTTGGTCGAAGTTGGACATTTTTCCATCTTCACATTCTTGGGTTTCTGTGTTAACAGTTGAACAACCTGGGCCACCTCTAGGGAAATGCAATTTGCCAGTTGAATGTAATTATGGTGCCCCTCTAACTGCATTTTACAACATGATCTGGTAATCTTATTTTGTGTTCCACCGAGATGTTGAAATTCAAGGAGCACAGGAGCCCATGAGTCCAGCCCTTATACTACAGATCCATTGGAGTAAGGGATCTAGCCATGAGGCGAAGAAAAGTCTAAAGACCTTTGCCCCTTAGTGGCTTTTGGCTTGGGGGTCAGGGATCACTCTAACTTTCAGTGAGTCCAAAGACTTTAGTTGCCTTTAGGGTAAGGGCATACCTGGAGATTCGGGGTGATTTAGTCGCTCGGCGACTAATCGCCTCTTCTTTGGGGCGACTAATCTCCCCAAACTGCTTCCCCGTGTCTTCCGCCTGCTTCAATGAAAAAACGCCTGCACAAATGCACTCGCAGCGCTTTGATTTCCGAAGTCGCCTGAAATTTTCTCACAAGAGGCTTTTGGCCTGGGGCTTCTGAGTTCATCCCTTTAAAGGAGGGCTCACTGATTGCACCCTGCATTGCATACTTTGTTTTTGCACTGTGCACTTTTTGGGGTGATGAAAGCACCACCTCAAGCTTTAAAAAAAAAATGGAAAAAAAACTAGTCTAAGAATGATCTGAGAATTTTATATATATTTTGTTTTGCCACAATATCATTGATTTGTCTTAACCCAGTGACTTTTGTTCAACTTCAAGAACATCAGCTGTAAGTGACTGCAAAAAACACAACCAGATGTTCAAATTGTCCTTCAATTGGTTCTGTAAAAAGCAAATTCAGCTTCCCAGTGGGACACCAGTTCATTCCTGATCCCCTCTGGATGCTTCTAAGGAAACTCATTGAGCAACCATTAAAAAAAACATAGTTTGCAACTGTAATAAAGCACCACATGTAGGCATTATATATAGCATTGTCTACTTTATCAGAGGAATATTTGTCTTTTGCTCTTTATCATTTCTTTACTCTTATTCTCTATTACATAAAAGAGAGGTTGTTTTTGTGTCACTTATACTGTGGTGTCATTGATTTTGAGGTCAGAGGCAGAGAATCTTATGGGCTGTAAAAGCAGCCTCGGTTGCTACTAATTACATCTAAAATGCACTTCTTTTGAAACCTCAGGCTACAGTGTTTAAATCTATTCATGGAGATCAATCATATAAGCCACAGCAGACTTTATTTGAACCTGCAAGAGAAAATGTTGATTGCAATCTGCATTATATGCATCCCCCATCCTGTATTAATAAAGGATTGTTTATGGCTGAGATGCATTAGTAGCAATACTTAAAAAAATCAATTCCTAATCCATAAAAGAATTACTTACTATCAGAGATGAGTAGAGATGTTGCCTGCACTGATGAATGGCAAAGAACTGCACCTATTGATGCTGGGAAACCCTGGAGCTACCATCACTTTAGACCCGATGCTAGCTCCAGGGCTCCAGGGCTATATCTAGGTTGCATAACTAGGCACATGAGACTTCCTTCCAGATGGAAACGACATTTTAAACACATGCTTTTGAAGAGAGCCAACTCCTTAGGGCAAATGCATCTTGGGGTGTGGCTGCAACAACTCTGGAATGATGCTGAAAAAACCTGCATTATTGTTAAAAAAAATGGTAATTTGTATTTTGTTAATGGAGCGAGGTTAAACAAATGGTGGGAGCAACATCTGGAGAAAAGGGGAATGTGTTTGAAGGGTTATTCTATCTACGACAGGGTTATCCAACTGGCGGCTTCCCAACAACCTCTGAATTTGACATCCTTAAAGAACAAACAAGAATAACAGGACAATTTTTCAGTGGGAAATCAAGGAAAACATTTTATCAAATCAGGGAAAATCACTAATTGAAATGCACTATAAATTGGTGGGACCTGTCAGTACTGCTGCTGGGAGTGCACACCTGTGGTGGCGCAGGATCCAAGATGGCGGCACCCATGTGGTCCATGTGGCCCTGCGTCATCGCGCCGGTGCCGAAGTTTGAATAAAATTTTGCCTCGGACGCTGTAATCCTGCCCAATTATAGGTTCCCTTTGCTGATGTTCCTGGGTGCTGTTATTATTGTCTCCTGATCTTGACCCCTGCCTGAAACTCTGATTGTGAACCTGTACTGCCTGCCTCCTGAAACCTTGACTGGACATTGTTACCGTGTACTTGGACTTTGACCTAGCTTCCTCCTTGGTCCTTACATTTCCCGGGTGGGAGCCGATACATTATAATTGGGCCATGGACCCATCAGAGGAAGAACCGCCAGATTTCGGCAGGGCCTTTCGTGGCCTGCATTCTCGTATTGAGGCTTACGAGGTTCGGCAATGCCATTTCGGACAAGCGTTGGAGGCGATCCTGGAAAAGTTATTCATTCTCACGCCAGCAACACCAATGCCAGTTCCAGTCCCTGCGGTCACGGCTCCACATTATTCCACTTCTGGTCCACGTATTCCGGCACCTCCTCTTTACAGTGGAAATCCCCAAGCATGTCATGGTTTTGTGATCCTATGCCAGATGCAGTTTGTTCTGCAACCCACTCAATTTGAGTCTGAGCGAGCCAAGGTGGGATTTGTAATTACTCGTCTGGCTGGGAAAGTGCTTGAATGGGCATCTCCGCACTGGGAGAAGGAGTCTACTTTAATTGATGATGCCAAGGCTTTGCTCCAGGAGTTCCGGACTGTGATGCTCCTGGTCAGGTTTCGACCGCTTCATCATGGCTGTTTCAGATTTGCCTGGGGAGTCGCAGCATTGCTGATTACGCTATTGAATTCCGTACGTTTGCTGCAGAGACTGGTTGGAACAACGAAGCCTTCCATGCTGCCTTCTACAATGGGCTCTCTATCCATCTTAAAGACAATCTGGTCTCTCGTGAATGGCCTACACTGCTGGAAGACCTTATTGCTTTGGCTGTCAAGGTGGACACTCGGCAGAGAGAGCATCAGGCGGATAAGGAACGTATCAAGAATTTCCAACCTATGTTGGCTCCCCGCTTCCAAAGACCCATGTTGCCTCCTTCACCCCAGCAGCCTTCTGTTATTCCTCCGGAGGAACCCATGCAGATTGGAAGGGCACGTCTCTCTGAACAGGAGAAGCTCCGGAGGCATTTGGCAGGACTATGTCTGTATTGTGGCAGTCAGTCTCATTTTGCCAACTCCTGCCCTGTGAAGCCAAAGGGTTCTCTTCTTCAAGGTAAACCTGGGAAGACATATGTGGGTGGCATTACTCCAAAATCCCAAGAGGACACTCACAGGTTTCTTCTGCTGTTACAGATTCGTTTGGCCACTAAGACGATCATTGGCTCAGCTTTCCTTGATTCCGGGGCTGCAAGAAACTTCATGGACACTCTTTTTGCCATGTATATGGATGTTCCTCTGTATCCATTGTCTACTCCCCTACAGGTTACGGCAATTGACAACAGGCCACTAACATCTGAAATAATTTCCATCACGACAGGGGAATTGCCTGTGCAGGTTGGGACTTTACATAAAGTAAAGTTGTCGTTCCTGATTATTTCCTGCCCTTCCGTTCCTGTCGTCTTGGGTTTACCCTGGCTTTGCCTACATAACCCCTCCATTGATTGGTCTTCTGGGCAGATCTCTCGTTGGAGTCCATTCTGTCAAGAACATTGTCTCCCCGCTAATCCCCTCCACCGGGTGACTATCTCCTCGACAGTTGTGAAAACCCTGCCCTCTTTCTACAAGGAATTCTCCAATGTCTTCTGTAAAAAGTCTGCAGAATTCCTCCCTCCTCATCGTCGCTACGACTGCCCATCAATCTCCTTCCTGGAACCATGCCCCCCAGGGGTCGCACCTCTCCTCTCTCCCCTGTGGAGACCTCCACATCCGAGATTGGATTCTATCCCAAAGACATCCTACTGATGGGAAATTACATCCGTGTGCTTAACTTTCCAAGAAATTCTCTCCGGCAGAGCAGAATTATGATGTTGGAAATCGTGAACTCTTCGCTCTCAAAAAATGGCGTCACCTTTTAGAAGGATCTTCAATCCCGGTCACTAGCTATACTGACTATATAAACTTAGAATTCATACAATCTCTCAAGAAACTGAATCCCCGTCAGGCTAGATGGGCTCTCTTCTTTTCCCACTTTAATTTTGTCTTGACTTATCGCCCAGGCTCCAAGAATCGGAAAGCGGATGCACTGTCCCAAAGTTTCAATGCAGTAGATTGTCTCCCTGAAAGGCAAGAACCAATTATTCCTCCTGCCAAGATTATTGCTTATTGCTGTCGGGTCAGTCTTCCGCTCCTGCTGATACACCCATTGGGATGGCATTTGTACCCTCTGAGCTTCGCCTGCCCATCTTACAACAGACTTGTTCCAAGCAAGCTGGTCATCCTGGTCCTGAAAAGACTCTTGAGTTGTTACGACTCCTAGTCTGGTGGCCAACTATCCGAAAAGACATCAAAGACTTTGTTGCTGCCTGTTCTTTGTTGTGATAGAATAGGGAATAGCCATGAAATAGGCCAAAAGTTTAGCAGCATGAGGGCCCACTGGCACCTGGGCCCACCGGGAGTTTTTCTGGTATCCCGGTGGGCCAGTCCGACACTGTTTAGTTATGCCTTTGGGTCTCTGCAACGCAAATAATTTATTTGTGAAGCTTGAGAAATGCACCTTTGAGGTTTCTTCTGCTCAATTTTTGGGGTTCAATATCTCCGGTAAGGGTCTAGAAATGGATCCTGGGAATGTTAAGCCTGTACTGGATTGGGCTCAGCCTCTTTCTTTACGTGCAACCCAAAGGTTCTTAGGTTTTGCTAATTACAATCATCAATTCATGAAAAACTTCTCTTTGGTGGTGTCTCCAATCACGGATCTAACCAAAAAGGGTGCAGATCCAAGTATGTGGCCTCCCAAGGCTATTCAGGCTTTTGAATTTCTCCAAAAAGAATTTGTGTCTGCTCCCATTCTCCATCACCCTGATACCACTCTTTCTTTTATTGTTGAGGTAGATGCCTCAGAGGTTGGGGCAGGGGCAGTCCTTTTTCAAAGGCATCCAATAACCAACAAGGTGCATCCTTGTGCATTCTTCTCTAGGACATTTTCACCTGCCGAGGCCAATTATGATATTGGAAATAGAGAATTGTTGGCTATCAAATGGGCCTTTGAGGAATGGCGACACTTGTTGTAGGGGGCTAAACATACTATAACGGTCTTTACTGACCACAAAAACCTATTGTACATCAAGTCTGCTAAGCAGTTGAATCCTAGGCAGGCTAGATGGGCTTTATTTTTTACCCGGTTAAATTTCTCTCTCACATACAGGCCTGGTTCCAAAAACACTAAGGCACATGTACTATCTAGGAGTTTTAAATCTAACCGGTCTGAACCTAGTGAGTGTATTCCCATCATTCCTGGTGAGTTAATTGTGGCAGCTCTGGGATCAGACTTTGCCACACTATTGTCTTCTGTTCAATCTTCTGCCCCTGTAGAAACTCCCTCCGGGAGGTTATTTGTACCTGAGGACTTAAGGGAACAGGTTCTGGTTGAGGCTCATAATTCAAAAATGGCAGGACATCCTGGTATTTCAAAGACTGTGTCTTTATTGTCTCACAATGTGTGGTGGCCTTCTTTTAAACAAGATGTCAAAAATGTTGTTAATTCTTGCCCTGTCTGTCAGAGGTCAAAGTCTTCTAGGAACCTGTCACAGGGATTGTTAAGGCCATTATATATCCATTGTGCGCCGGCGTAATGACGCCAGCATGCAATGGCGCGAAAGTAAATGTATTTAAAGAGACAGTTTTGATTTTTACACTGCCCGTTATAGGTTATCTCCTAGCGAGTTCCTGGTGCTTCTGTGCTATTAAAGCTTCTCATTTTCTGTGATCTGACTACCTGTTGTGACCCCTGCCTGCTTCTGACAATCCTGACTTCCGAAATCCTGACCCTGCCTGGTAACTGACTCCTCTATTCCGTATCCCTCCTGATTCATCTCCTGGTTTGACCCTTGCCTGCCTGACTCTCCTTGTACTCTGCCTGCCCCGACCCGGCCTGTTCTGACTTGCTTTCTGTCTACGCCTTGTACTGCGACCTTCTGCCCAAAAGACTTCTGCTTTACCGACGTGCCCCTTTGCTTGTTCAGAACCCTTCACTTGGCACCTCTCTTAATAAGACCTGGCGGCATCCGATTAGCCTAAGGGCTCCTCCCGAGGTGAAAGGCGGCTGTTAAAGGTGGAAGCCAGAGCAGGGTGCTTAGCATTGGTTCTGAATTTAGGGTGCCGACCGTGACAACTCTGCACCATACCCCTCTTTACACCTGTTTTCAGAAATCCTTATCTGTCCTTATGTACGAAAACTTATCAAATTGTATTTAAAATTATTTTAATCATTATTTGGCACTTCTTCATTCTCGGATAAATACTCATATATTGGTAGAAACCAATAAGATCAAGAGCAGGTGCTATAGTTCTTCTCTTAGTTTAGACCCACATTCCTCAAACTTCAGCACCTTTTTATTATAGACTTATACTGTCAACAGCTCTACTTTTTCTGCACCTAGATTCTCTAATAAAAGTTCATAAATATGGATTCATGTATTACAGAGTGACACTAATTACAGCAATCCAGTGAAGAGCAAACCCAATCTGTACTCCTCCACCTTTATACCATGCGTTGAACTGCAGTTAGTATACTTTAAGCAAGTTGCAAAAAATTGTATATACAGTATTGATATATATGGAATAATGTGCCCATTGTAAGTGGCCTTGGAGGCTTCAGTCTGGGGTTACATCACTAAGCATCTATTGTCAGTAGCGATCCTAGAGGGGGTGGGCCCTGGTGCGTGACGCGCAGCATTATCAGCGGCGAACTGACTGCCGGGGGGCCCTGAGGGGGTGCGGGCCCTGGCCCTCTCGCACCCCCTGCTCCCCCGGTAGTTCCGCCACTGTCTATTGTAAGTGATGACATCACTGGGCACTGATAATCAAAATATATTTCATAATTTGTTTATGGCATATTTGCAATAAACAAATATTCATTTATTTGAAATAATGTATTAATATTGTACAATATTAAAATATTCAACTATTGTAAAATATAAACATATTTTAAGTCATTGAAGATTTTAAGGAGCTCCGTGAGTGATTTCTAATATCCTCATATTCTAAAGCAAGGGCATTTTATTCCAATGAGTCATGTGACACAAGTTACACCAGTTGGCATTATTTACATTATAATGGTTCTTCATGGCACTTGGTCATCTATAGAAAACTGCTGATAAAGCAAAACCTCAATATTGTATAAACTAGTTTTTAAGACACAAGACAGGTGGACATTCCATATTTAACCAGCAACAGGGATCTTCATGCTGACCACACTTTAGTATTTGCCCATGAATATATATCATCTAAAGAGGAAAATCAAAATACTGTAATCTTACCAGCTACAAAACACACCCTCCAAAGTCCTGCGTGAAGAGCCATCTTTACTTCTGTTGTCTGGTTCTGTTGTAGAACAATCCCCTCTTCCATGTGGAGCCAGTAATCAGTGCTTACAGCTATACCTACTAGAAGGAGACCACATGCCCCAAAGACACTACTGAGTAGGGTCAATGCCCGGCTGCTGCAATTACTCATTCTAAGAAGCAGGGAGAGCCCACTCGATAATGTTGCACAGTTACCTACAGGGAAAGAGAAGAGAAAGGACTTGACTTTATGTGTTGCCATCTAATGAAAGCATACAAACATTTTTTACTATATCCTTTAATACTAAGGAAGAAGCACATGGAAATGAGATGAAGCCTGAAACTCAGCCCTCAACATCTATCACCTCAAAATCTGGGTTTTAAGATATGGAAACATTTAGTAGCTGCACAGAACCACATCTGAAGGCCAAAAGTTAATCAAGGTACTTGCAATTCAAACATGTTCCTGCACTTCAACATGGTTGCCATTGTCTCCATCATACTTCGTCTAATGAACAATTCACTGACTGATGCTGGGGAACCTTGGAGCTAATGCCATCCTGATCCAGGATTCCTAATAGGCATGCTAAACTTGCACCCGGAGGCACATAAAAATAACCACAGTCCCCTTTTTTGAGACAGAAACAGGTAAAAGTCTGTTAAAGCAATAAGAACATTTTCTACATTAGGGGGGTTATTTATTAAATGGAAAAAACGTATTATACCCCAATGCTGCAAAAAGCCAGAATCCAAAAATCCGCCATCTCAGACCTGTTGAAGGTCCAGTATAAGTCAATGGGAGAGGCACCTATGTCAGATTGCAGTTATTGGGGTCCTTGGGGTATTTAGACCAAAAATCCAACTTTTTGGTGGTTTTCGGCCAAAAACAAGCGATTCACGAAGAAAGCCCAAAAAATTTGAGCATTTTCGGGTTTTCGCTGAATTTTATAGAGTTTTTCAGCAATCCGATGAATTCGGGTTCTTTTATTAATAAATAAGGTCAAATCGAGCATGGAGATTTGGTCATGTTTTTTTTAAATAGAATATGAGATAAATTTGGATTTTAGCAAATAACCCCCTAGATGTTTGATTTAAGACATTTGAGTTTATTATGCTTATTTAATCTTCTTCATCATCATTTATTTATATAGCACCGTTAAGTTACGCAGTGCTTTACTTAATACGGTGTATACTTCAAATATCATACCGTACTCCCCCCACTCCAATATTACAGTCTCAGGTTTAAAAAAATCACTTAAAGATAGGGCCAACAGGAAAACTTTGCTGCAGTAAAACCAATATAGACTATATTCTCTTTGGCACAATCTCCATAGCTCTTTTGTCTGATTTCTTTGGAACATCATAACTATTGCAAATAAATTCCCAATATGCCCTTAAATATATGTCAGAGAGGACAGACAATGTTGATTTACTGGATTAAATTGCTTAACCATTGTTATAAGGCTTTTAATACAACAGTCAAACCTTTTTGTCAAACGAAACATCTGTACAGGACTATTTGAGAGAACGCTTTGTTCTGGGAGCTAAGAGTGTTTCAGTAACCAAAACACAACCACTGTCTCTAAATCTTTCACCACAAACAACAAAAGCAACAAACTCACATTTATTACACTTCTATTAATCTTTTCTAACTGCTCACACAAACAAATAGGTTGATAAAAGACATCATAAAATGTGCACAGTCTAGAGATTGTTCACAGTTCAGAGATTGTAACATTCTGCTGCCTTCTCTACACACTATGGGGGAGATTTACTAAAGGCCGACGTGGCTAACGCTGGCGAAAATTCTCCATTTCGGCACTTCGCTGATTTACTAACGGTGGCTGGCGTAATTTCGCTGGCGTAATTTTTCCAAGGAGATAGACTCTGGCGCAACTTCGCACTTTAACGCCAGGCAAATTTTCGGTCTGGTAAAAGAGCGTTACTAGGCAAATTCACTAAGTTTTTGACTGTTACCTCTATCGCCAGACTTGCCTTCACCACCTCAGACCAGGCGAAGTGCAACAGAGTAGATAGGAGTTCCTCAAAAAAAAGTTGAAAATTTTTCTAAGATTGAAAAAGATCATCTTTTTTTTTTTTGGGGTACCCTCCTTCCCCCCTACATTTGCTAACATATGGCACCTAAACTATACTGTGGGCACATGTGTAGGGCATTATAACAACTTTATATAAGTTTATTAAGGTTCCCTGGCCTTGTGTAATGCCATTGTACTTCGAACTGTGCGCAACTTCGGATCTTCGTGAATTAGCGTTGTCCAGGCGAATTTACGCCTGGTGAAGTGAAGCCATCGCTGCCGAATTTTCGTCGGTTAGTGAATTTGCCCCTATATCTCCCTACAAGGTTCAAAGAAGGAGGACAGATAAGAGAAAAAAGAGATTGGAATCTGGTGGGGGAATGAGAAAATTACTCTAGAACACAGGGGTCCCCAACATATTCACGTCTAGTGACTTCCATAGTTTGCCTGCAATATATTTTGGACAAAAAAATGCACCAAAAAAACACCATAAACTCCAATGTATTCTGCGCTAATGTTGGCTGAAAAAAAAGTCAATGTGGAAAAGTCACCCATTTACTTCAATGCGTTTTTCAAATACCCACCATTTCGCAAAGCTTCTGGTGGTTTTACAAAGTATTTGGAGACGGGAGAACAGACCTGCTCATCCCTACTCATGCCATGTTCAGATGAGGAAAGTCACACTATTGTTAATAGGGGTTGCAAAATAAGGGCTTTGGTTGGCTGTTGCCCTATGTGGAATGCCAGTCTGGAGTAGATTCTTTTTCACAGCAAACTGTGTATTTGTGTCTCCAAGACTTGACTCTAGGCCAGTGGCTTGGAGCCCATTGGAAGAAACATCTATGAGGGCAGGGCCGCCATTAGAAATCATGAGGCCCCATACAATAAGTTTTTCTGGGCCCCCTGGGCCACACCACCCGCCCAAGCCCCACTACACCCACCCCAGCCCCCAAGCCCCACCCCATATCCCGCCCACCCCACCCAGAGTAAAAAGGCCACACAGACATTGCTAAAAATGGTAAACCTCATGCACACTCAAGTTATAAAAGCCATTGATGGTCAGGGCCCCCCATAATTTTTTTTTTAAAAAAACATTGGTGGTCAGGGCCCCACCAAGTTAAAAAAATAATTGGTGACCAGGGTACCCCTATAAGTTAAAAAAAAAAACCATTGGCGCCAGGGCCACTCATAAAAGTTTTTAAAAAAACACTGGTGGCCATGTGCCCCCCCTTACAAGTTAAAAAGAAACATTGGGGCCCCAGAAAATATTTTTAAAAGAAACATTTGTGGCCAGGGGTCTATAAAGTATTAAAATAATACATTGGTGGCCAAGGGTTTAATAAAATAAAAAAAACACAATGTTGTTCACTAGAACTGAACTCATGACTTCAAGTATTTAGCTTTGTCTCCTTTCGTGGCGTTGGGTCTTTTTGCGTCTTCAGATCTTCGGCTCCTTTCGTGGCTTTGGGACTTAACGCGGCTTCAGGACTTCATCGCTTCAGACTTCAGCTCTTCAGGACTTCAGCGGTTTGGCACAACTTTGGCACTGTCAAAAAGTGGAGCACAACCAGACCCCCCTTTAGGCCCAGGCCCGGTACAACAGTATCCCTTTGTCCCCCTGATGGCGGTCTTGCATGGGGGAGGGGATGTTCATCACCCACTCCTTGGGATCACTATAGTAGCAACTGCTCTGGCATACTTGCTAAGTATACAAACAACAAAAGCCACCTTGAAAACTATAAAGCATTGATCTCCAACCATTGGCTTGCAAGAAACATGTTTCTCACAAACTGCTGGGCAGTTGCTCCGGGCCAGGTGCTTATTTTTTAATTCTTGGTTTGGAGGCAAGTTTACTGCCAAACAGAGCCTCCTTTAGACTGTCAGTGCACATAGGGGCTGCCAAATAACCAATCAATCCTTATTTGGCACCCCCAGGAATTATTTTCATGCACCCCAACTCTTTTTACATTTGAATATGGCTCATGGGTAAAAAAGGGTCGGGGACCCCTGCTATAAAACCAAGTGCATCAAGCAAAGGAAAAATAGCCCTGAGGATTCAAAACTGGAGCATATTAAATTTTTCTGTAACTGGTTATATAGCAAACAAATGATGATGCTTGGTATTTCTCCCTATTAAAAAAAGATATTAAAACCCTGGAATTTGTCAAGTTCTAACTCCCCAAGCCACACATAATAATAGATATTTTACAGTAACTGAATGTGCATATGTGTGGGATGAAATGTTTTCTACGTGGGCTAATAGTCTGAGTGGGAAGAGAGTGAATTTGTGGGTGTGCATGTACATTTGTCTCAGACAGTGCAAGTCGATACTGTACGTTACCACGGCTTGTCTGCTTTTGATCATATATTGCTCATTACCGAAGACAGATCTCCTCTTAACCTATCATCAAATTATTATATTGACATGTTCATCTTCCAGTAAAAAAAAGTGATATGGTCACCTATATAATATAGAGTATGAAATACTGTAAATAGAAACATGTTCTGATCTTTGATGCCTGGATATGAAAACCTAAGCTAGACCAGGACCTAGACTTGAACAGAGGATTTGATAATTGGCCTAACTTATTGTCTGATAAGGTAATAAATAGACTAGATTGGTTGTTCTTATACCTTAATAGGACACCCTTAATTCCAGAATAGTTTTTTGAAAGACTAAGGGTATGACCCTGCCATGCAAGGTGCATTGTATATCAGTAGGGTTAATTGACATAGGACCAGTTTCATCAGGGACCACTTAACTTGTTTGTTTGTTTGATATTCACCGGCATGTCCCCATTCAGTCAACATTAATGTAAGGCTTCTGTTAGTTCACTGTTGCAACTCAACACTATCTGCCTCTCCTTGGGTACTCTTAACAGCTAAAGGTTACACTTCAGAAAGGCTGAAGATTTATAATGATGCTGTAGTGTAATACGTTTATCACTACATGACACGGATTATGGTGTCACATGTTGTCTGAACATGTTGCTCACCAACCCCCTGGATGTTGCTCCCAGTAACCTCAAAACAGGTGCTTATTTTTGAATTCTAGGCTTGCAGGCAAGTTGTGGTTGTTTAAAAACCAGGTGTACTGCCAAACAAAGCCTCCCGTTGGCTGCCATTCCACATTCCACAGCCTTTATTTTGCACCGCCCAGGAAAATTTTTCGTGTTTGCAACTCTTTTTACATCTGAAGCCTTACAGCTTGAAAAGGTTGGGGACTTAGAATCTAAGGCATGAAATAACATTAAAGTGTTATGGAAAAATACCATGATATTATCTGATGTATTGATCTAGTAGAGTTACTTGATCATTCTGAATATTTTGTATTTTTGTATCATCATGTTTCATCATGAAATGACAGATTCTTTTGGCACTTCAAGATAGAGATCACTCTACTATGATATGAAGAACATTCAATGAACTTCTACCTTAATGGGTCTCAATCTTAATCAAGCCTTTCTAGTCTATATTTGACTATTGACTTATTGATACGTGGCTACTGCCATACTGCATGGTTCTGTGAGCAAAAACAATGGCAGATAAAAAGGATCCAAGAGTGGAACATGACATTACACACTGAGACATGAACAGAGTGCCCATCTTGGATACCTCTGAGAACATCATAAGCAGTCACCCAAGGAAGAACCAGAGACAGACTGAGACAAACCCAAGTAAAATCAGAACACAAGTGTGAACAAAAGGGGAAGCAAAGACCAAGAGTAAAACACATAACAAAAACAAGAAATTACACCCAACAGCTCATATATATGAAAACCTTTGACAAACGAGAAACTAGTCAATGTGGTGAGACCGCATGTGGTATCTAATGCAATGAAGCTTGTAGGGTGACCCAAGAACAGATAGACCTTTTTGATAAGTATAGTCATTTAAAATCAGGACCCACAGTACTGCCTTCTACCCTGATCTAAAGCTGGTCATATACAGGGAGATTTAAGGTGACAATTTAGCCCCTTCAGACTGACCTCCTGGCTTATGTATGGACCCTTCTCGAGTGCCTCCCCAACAGATATCTGGCCTGAAAATCAGCCAGATATTTATCAGGCAGGTTTGTAAATCCCACATTGGCAGGTTAATGAGGTCCTCTCCTGACAGACCTGAATAGGCCTCTGTTCCAGGGCTGGAACTAAAATAGGTCATGTTCTTGCCCAGCAAGTGACCCAAAGTTACCAGAGCCAAATATTTATTTTTACATAATATTGAAGGACATGTTCAAAGCTGCCTTTGCAGTACTTTGCAACATCCTGACCACAAGAAATAGAAGTGAAATTGATACAAGTAGCTATTAGTCTAAGAACACACACTTCAAAGCAAACCAGTTCCGTGGGATGCCTGTGTAAAGTAACAAAATGTTTAAAACGTAACCTTTAATGAGAAATTAACTAAAAAGAGGAGCGCTCATGAACATGCAATCACTGCTGTAGCCCATCGGGCCGCAGTGCAGGATCAGTGTCCTTAAAAAACACACAATTAAAAACTAGCAGGTGGTGGAACGGTGGTGTCTTCGTGAAGAATCAATAGCACCTCGCCGAATTATATTAAAGTTCGATCACATTGCAAAACTAGCCGCTCCCACCCTTCCATTTGTGCCCCAAGTGTGCCAGAAAACCTGCCTGTCTACATAGGGACAGGGTGGGAGCTAAGCTGCCACCTATGCTGCCCAACGCGTTTCACTGACTAGTTCAGCTTCCTCAGGGGCAACATCCATCAAACATTCCTGCAGTCAACACTGCTATCTCATTGACTCTGACTACATCTACCATTGAAATAATGTTGTAGTTGCCAGCACCTCTCCAGCCATTGATCCAGTTCCCACATTGCCTTGCATTGTCTGCAAATAACAGACCAGGAATATATTGAAGCAAGCAAGAGCCTGAAAGGCATTGTGGGAATTTAAACCTTGGCCAGAGCTCACTAAAACGACATTGCTTTAATGGAGCATGTATGCAGGACCAGCAGTGAAGAGAACAACTCAGGACAAACAGCCACTGCTTTCAAATAAAAGTATGGGACCTGTTATCCAGAAAGCTTGGGACCTGCAGTTTTCTGGATGATGGGTCGTTTGTAATTTGGATCTTCATATCTTTTGGGCAGATTTACTAAAGGGGCGAAGTGACTAACGCTGGCGACAATTTGCCAGCTTTACCGCTTTCACCGATTTACTAACGGGCACAAGTGTCACTTCACTAGTGAAGGAGATAGACACTAGCGAGGCGACTTTTCACTCTGGTAAATGGATGTTACTCTGCAAATTCAGTAAAATACTGATTTTACTGAACGTTACCTCTTTTGCCAGACTTGCCTTTGCCAGCTCTGACCAGGCAAAGTGCAATGGAGTGCATAGAACTTGCTCAATCTTCAGTTACTTACATCATATATTTTGAGTGGGGAAAAACTTCTAAATCCAAAAACGCTGGAGTCTTTTCCTTTTTTTCAGGATGATAGGCTGCAAAAGTGTTTTTTTGTGTAACCGGTCTCCCCCATACATTTTATAACATATGGGAACATTATTTTACACTGGGCTTTTGTGTATTGCATTATAACAACTCAATTGACTTTATTAGGGTTCCCTTGGCATGTGTAGTTATCAGTGTAAGAGGCCGATTCACTAACTTCGAGTGAAGGATTTGAAGTAAAAAAACTTCAAATTTCGAAGTGTTTTTTGGGCTACTTCGACCATCGAATGTGCTACTACGACCTTCGACTACAACTTCGAATGGAAGGATTCGAACTAAAAATTGTTCGACTATTCGACCATTCGATAGTCGAAGTACTGTCTCTTTAAGAAAAAACTTCGACCCCCTAGTTCGCCATCGAAAAGCTACCGAACTCAATGTTAGCCTATGGGGAAGGTCCCCATAGGCTTTCCTAAGTTTTTTTGATCGAAGGATATTCCTTCGATCGTTGGATTTAAATCCTTTGAATCGTTCGATTCGAAGGATTTAATCGTTCGATCAAAGGAATAATCCTTCGATCGTTCGATCGCGTTATTTGCGCTAAAATCCTTCAACTTCGATATTCGAAGTCGAAGGATTTTAATTCCCAGTCGAATATCGAGGGTTAATTAACCCTCGATATTCGACCCTTGGTGAATCGGCCCTTAAATGTAATTTATTAGGTGCAGCATGTAACATAAAGAGGTCCATTTAACTTTAAATTTCCTGCCGTATGCAAATTAGCCTGAGCGAAGACCTCTAGCGAAGTGGCACTAGGCAGAATTGAAAGCTAACGCTCTGATTTGCTCGCTTTGCAGAAGTAACGATAGTGAAAATTCACCAGCATCCGTCGGTCAGGACAAAACTTCGCTTTTTAGTAAATCAGCATTGTCCCCACAAATTTTTCGCCTGGCGAGGTGTTGTGATGGGTGCAAAGCCGACGATGATGAATTCTTGCTGCTTAGTAAATTTACCCTCTTAAGTCTATTAGAAGAGCATTTAAAAATTAAATAAACCCAATAAGCTGGTTTTGCCTCCAGTAAGGATTCGTAGGGGCTTATTTATCAAAGAGTGAAGTTAGAGATCACCACAGTCCTCTAGAGTGGATTTCGCCACACTCCGTTCATTTCTATGGGATTTTTCAAAGAGTATTTATCAATGAGTTAAAGTGAAAGTTCATCCTTTGATAAATACGCTTTTAAAAATCCCATAAATAATTGAAGAGTGGCGGAATTTCACTCTAGAGGAATGTGGCCATCTCTAACTTCCCTCTTTGATAAATATACGATTATATCTTAGTTGGGATCAAGTAAAAAGTACAGTTTAATTATTACAGAGAAAGTTTACAGGTAAGTTTAAAGCTGGAACTATGATATTTGTCTTATTAATGATTTATGTCTGCTTAGAATGGAAGTCAGGAGTTTTGGATCCACATTTACCAGTGGTTCCGTATTCAAAAAAATAGGCCATAAGTGCTTTGCGTATTTTTCTTTTTTGCACTATATATATATTGACATGCAAAGAAGCTATATTGTGTTTACACCCCTAACTTCACCTTATTATTCATTTTCTATTTAAAGGAAGTAATTGCAGACACTGAATATGTTAGCGATGCATTCATTAGATATGTAGTTGCAGATACGTTGGGCGACATTTCGCAGCCTGATCTCTTTCTTTAAACATGATATTAGTATTCTATTATGGTAAAAAAACACGTACAACTGCATAAATGTCTTAATTAAAGAAACAGAATGTCAGTAACGTAACTAGAAATTGTGCCAACCCTCCTTGCAAAAAAATCCAAAAAATCTCTGGAGGGGCTTGGCATGCACAGTGCATCCCCAGGGCACCCCACCCATGGGCCGCTCGCAAACCAGCAGCAGACGGAAAAGTATAATGAAAGAGGAAAGTCGGGCGGGAGGACTGCAATATGGCAGACTCCATGGTCAGAGACTCCCTGTGTCCCGCAGCCTCCACCACGGAGGTGATGTATTGTAGTTACTCCACTTACCTCTTTAGTTTAGAAAGAAGAAAGAAGTGTGCAAAGTGAAAAAAGAATTTGCCATTTTTTTTGCACATTGCCTTTTTCCATTCTCTAAGGCAGGCTGTAAGGACAGGATTTGCTGCGCCTCCTTAAAGGGATACTGTCATGGGAAAAAAAATGTTTTCAAAATGAATCAGTTAATAGTGCTGCTCCCGCAGTATTCTGCACTGAAATACATTTCTAAAAAGTGCAGATTTTGTTCCGACATGGGGCTAGACATATTGTCAATTTCCCAGCTGCCCCAAGTCATGTGACTTGTGCTCTGATAAACTTCAATCACTCTTTACTGCTGTACTGCAATTTGGAGTGATATCACCCCCTCCCTTTTCCCCCCCAGCAGCCAAACAAAAGAACAATGGGAAGGTAACCAGATAACAGCTCCCTAACACAAGATAACAGCTGCCTGGTAGATCTAAGAACAACACTCAATAGTAAAAACCCATGTCCCACTGAGACACATTCAGTTACATTGAGAAGGAAAAACAGCAGCCTGCCAGAAAGCATTTCTCTCCTAAAGTGCAGGCACAAGTCACATGACCAGGGGCAGCTGGGAAATTGACAAAATGTCTAGCCCCATGTCAGATTTTAAAATCTGTTTGCTCTTTTGAGAAATGGATTTCAGTGCAGAATTCTGCTGGAGCAGCACTATTAGCTGATGTGTTTTGAAAAAAACATGTTTTCCGATGACAGGATCCCTTTAAGCTGCACTCTGCTCCTTGTTTCCCTTATCATTCTAGTGCTTGAGCCCCAGGGAATGAAAACTGTCCTCTTACATTTCTTGGACTTCTTTTCTTTGTGGAAATAGATTTCTTAATTCCTTCTGGCAAAATACACAATTATATCATTGGTTTCCTGTGTGGCTTTTTCTGGACATACACAAGAGACAAATATATACTGACATTTTAATTTCCTTTCCTTATGGTAGGATGGGGAGCTACTGGGGCATCTTTGCAGACACAGATCTTTACTACTAAAGGGCTGTGGTTGCCTTGGGCTGGTACAGAAGCACAAAACATAATGTACAACATTTCTAGCTACTTCTTTAGTTAAGCTCCTTTAAAGTTCTCCTTTAAGGAAAGAATGTGCACTGGACAGGTGTTACAATGCCATGTTTGAAGTTTTGTTTCCCGGACCATTGCATTTTTTCTAATAGGAGCATCTGCCTGGGAAAAAAAAAGTGAAGGTTATCTAAGAGTCTTTATTGGCGTGCATTTCAGTTAGAAGCTTGTTGATTCTTGCGTCGGTCAGTAAAAAGGGCATTCGATGCCAATGTTATTAACAAAAAAGAAAGGTAACCATATATTGGAAAACGAGTAGTGATGGGCGAATTTATTCGCCAGGCGCAAATTTGCGGCGAATTACCGCGATTCGCCACCGGCGAATATGTTCGAGAAACTGACGCAAAATTCTGCTGGCGTCAAAAAAATATGGATGCCGGTGTCAAAAACGAGACGCCGGTGCTGTTTCGTGAAATTTTTCGCCGTTTTGCGAATTTCACTGGAAATTTGCGAATTTTTCTGTGAAGCAAAATGCCCCAAATTCGCCCATCACTAAAAACTAGAATTTGTACCCCATAAAAGATAGGTGTGTCGTTTCCAGCGCAAGTTTGAATTGCTAAGTGCAAATAGACATGTTTGTTTTTGCTCACAATGAAGCATTTCCCCCAGAATTCCCACTTTATTTCAGGCCTAATTTGGCTGCAACTTAAGCCCAATGCATCAATTCATTAGTGCCCACTTATTCTCACAGTTTCAGATTAATAATGTATATAATAGAATTAGGGGCTGATTCATTAAGGGTCGAATATCGAGGGTTAATTAACCCTCGATATTCGACTAGGAATTGAAATCCTTCGACTTCGAGTATCGAAGTCGAAGGATTTAGCGCAAATTCTGCGATCGTACGATCGAAGGATTATTCCTTCGATCGAACGATAAAATCCTTCGAATCGAACGATTCGAAGGATTTTAATCCAACGATCGAAGGAATATCCTTCGATCAAAAAAACTTAGGCAAGCCTATGGGGACCTTCCCCATAGGCTAACATTGACTTCGGTAGCTTTTATCTGCCGAACTAGGGGGTCGAAGTTTTTTTTAAAGAGACAGTACTTCGACTATCGAATGGTCGAATAGTCGAACGATTTTTAATTCGAATCCTTTGATTCGAAGTCGTAGTCGTAGTCGAAGGTCGAAGTAGCCCATTCGATGGTCGAAGTAGCCCAAAAAAACCTTCGAAATTCGAAGTTTTTTTACTTCGAATCCTTCACTCGAATTTAGTGAATCAGCCCCTATGTGTCTGATCTGCTTGGTGCAAGTCAGTTATGGCTATGGATGATCACACAAGGGGAACCCTGGAAGAGTTTCTACTGGCAGTACTTCCATGATTCTATAGTGTCCATCCACATAGATGAGCAGAATATGCTTCAGAGTTGCCATCTCATCTATGGAATTGACTTGTGCCAGGCTTTAAATGGGTCAATTCGTCCTCCAGTTGAAGATAATATGAAAGCTATCCTCTTCCACTGAAGCATGGGATCAAATAACATATTTGTTCATCAGTAGGTTTAAGATTCTGGCAAGCCTTGGGCAACCCTGGGGATAAAGAAAACTAGATTTGCATGCTGTCGAATCTAAGAAAGTCCTTTTTGATCCAACTGACCAGAAACCAAATATTTCAGTAAACAAAGTTGAAAACGAAAAGCACTTCCCAACATGAAAGCAAAGGAGAGGGAATGTAAATAATTTGCCCAGAAACGGAATTTGTTTTACATGCCATGGGACTTAATTAAGGGAAGATATAAAGAAATCCACAGATTTGTGAATCATAAATTCAACTCTTATTCAAATTACAACCTTTTGAAGAATGCTAAGGAGAATTACACCAAATAGGGCCATCAATATTGTAAAGGCTCTCGGACTTCTCTAGTTACCTATAGGGGGGTGAATTTAGTGCAGAATATATTTCAGGGATAGAGCACCAGTGAAAATGAGAATTCCTTAGTATTTATTCACAGTTGTGTGGCTACAGGTCTATTAGGCTGTGACATGAAGGGGCACATTTACTTAGGGTCGAATATCGAGGGTTAATTAACCCTCAATATTCGGCCGTCGAAGTAAAATCCTTCGACTTTCGAATATCCAAGGATTTACCGCAATTACTTCGATCGAACGATTGAAGGAACGATTAAATCCTTCGAATCGAACGATTTGAAGGATTTTAATCCATCGATCGACCGATTTTCCTTAGATCAGAAAATTGTTAGGAAGGTTTTAGAATTGATGTTCGGTAGGTTTTAGGTGGCAAAGTTTTTTTTTAAAGAGACAGTACTTCGACTATCGAATGGTCGAATAGTCGAACGATTTTTAGTTCGAATCGTTCGATTCGAAGTCGTAGGCGAAGGTCGAAGTAGCCAATTAGATGGTCGAAGTAGCCAAAAAAAATATTCAAAATTCGAAGTATTTTTTCTTCTATTCCTTCACTCGAGCTAAGTAAATGTGCGCCGAAATGTTGGAATCAGGTTGCCTGAAACTGGTGTCACCCTGACCCGAGGAAGATTTGCTGCGGATAAGAGGTTACCTGCACTCGCCCAACATCAATCTATATAGGACATTGATATTTTGTGCATTAAGCTACATAAAATGCCCTCGCCTTGTCCATATATTACAATATATTCAAACTGTCCAACAATCAATGTCATCCCAGTCGACAGCCTAATTCTTTGGACCAGGTCAGGTGCACTTTGAGAACATCTGAGATCTGACATAGCAGTACAAAACTGCTAGAGAAAAAGATGATTTTTCTTGAAAGTACAGCAGATCTCTAAAAAATAATCTGCCAAGGAACATTTCTTACCCTCCCTCTTCCCGTCCTATTTTTTTAAACACAGTCATTGACAGTGTTCCGAAGGGGATACAAACACACCCCCTCCTGAATCAGGATTTCTAATTTCAAGTCTTCAGCGGATGAATGAAAAACTCGGTGCAAATTGCCGTGGGGTTTCTCAGATCACGAGTCAGTTACGTGCAGGAGCCAAATAAGTTACAAGAAATGAGCTAATGCTTTGCATACGAAGAGAGAAGGACAATGTGAAAGTGAAGGACACTTATTCCCTTTGCAACACGCAGCTAAGAGCTTGCTATACATTTAGCACGATCGCATTCAAACTATGCATGGCTCCAGTGTCCTTTCACTCTTGAAATGTTATTCATTATAATATGTAAAAATAAAAAGGTAACAAATGAAAAATGAAGAGCTGTGCCATTTGACTTGGCTTCCATGCTCCATATGTTAGGTTAAAATAAAGGGCAGTGAAAAACAGAAATGGAGAGCATTGATCTGCAGGTTTTCTATTTAATTTATACGCTATATGCAAACCTTTGTTCCGGATGGTTTCCAGTGCCCCCTTTATGAGATAAGCAACTTGCTATATGGATTCTATAGAGCGTGCAGTATGTGCTTATGTTTAGCACAGCTGCTAAAAAAATTCAACTGATGGGTGAAGATAAGGTGCCTGCTAATACATGCCCATCTGAGGCAGCAGCTTAAGTTGTCTGGCACTGTAGGTACAACTATTCATGGTTAGTAATGGGCGAATACATTTGGCAGGCGCGAATTTCCATGTATGGCCGCATGTGAAAATTGGTGTGCACCAAATTATTTGGACGCCATTTGACTTTAATGCATTTGGACAAAATTAGAGCTCATATAAATATAAGAGTGAGCCGCAAAATAATTTTGATGCCCATTGACTACAATGCATTTTGCGAATTTTTCGCCATTTTGTGATTTTCAACGTAAATTCGCAAATTTTCCGACGAAATTCGTCCATCCCTATTCATGGTGCTAATTTCAGGTAAGCATTCCTAGGTTTTTTTTAGCTGTTTATTTCTTGATGTAGAGTTATCCATAATAAATGGCTGATTTCAGGGGCGTAACTATAGAGGAAGCCGACCCTGCGGCTGCAGGGGGGCCCAGGAGGTATAGGGGCCCCATGAGGCCCTAATTCATATACAATTTCAATAAATATTGGAGAAACAAGTCAACCTCTAAACATTTTGGGGGCCTGAAAAATAATTTGCTGTGGGGCCCAGTAATATCTAGTTACGCCACTGGCTGATTTGAAATGGTTGATCCAGTATTAATGGTTATTACAAATTATTTCACTTCATTTGTAATAAAGCTGTGGCCTTTCCATCCCAAAAAGCCTGAGTATTTAATTAAGGGGTTGCAAAGCGGAAGGGGGTAAGAATAATCAGGGTGTGGAGAGTTTTATAAAGGCTGTTTTTGGCTTGACATTGCACCAGGCAGGTATCAATCCCTGTTTTAAATCCACAGTTTTATTCTTCCATCCTTTACTAATGGTCTGACTATTCGTTGACCAGATGGGCTATTGGCCTGTAGTGCCACAGTGAACTGTTGGCAGCATGACAAGGACTTGCCAGAGGAACTTATAAGTTAGAGATGTAATGCTGTGTAGAGGGTTTTTTATATGTAAATTACAGACTTCTAATTAAAAACCCAGGGGCTGAATTGACAAGTGAAAAAAATGATGTTGTGTTAATTAAAAAAAACTATATTTTATCTCTTATTTTTATACCTTCAGAATAAGCAATAGGCAGCATAATTAGTATTGCAGGGTTATATATGACAGCTAATTAGATAAACTCATGTACGGATCTAGCAGTTTCGTGATTCATACAGCATTTCTTCCCTTTCGAGTCAAAAGCATGACTGCTTGCAATTCATTTTATTACAATCTCTGCACACTTATGTTTTATTTCTGCTAGCCTTGCATGCACGGCGCACTTTTCTGCTGAAATCTGGCCACTCGGCGTGACTCGGAGTCCCTCAGGCGCTCTCTCTGGATTGAAGTGACAAAGCCAAGAGATCTAGCCATTCTTCAAGCTCTGCTGTAACAATATGATGGAATTTCTAGCTCCTTAGGCACATTAGTATTCATAATACCTCGAGTATCAATTTGCAGATATCCCCAAAATTTTACAAGATTACCCAGTCCTTATGTAGGCTGAAGTCTACAAGATGACTATAAAGTCTACAAGATGACTATGAAATCTAGTCAAGGAATTTGCACTTTCCCTGCCCTGCAATAAAATAAATTCCCTGCTAACATGATCAATACACCATCTCTGCAATTGAATACAAGCGTTCACTGTTTGGGGCTTAACTGCTGTGAAAGCGTATTGGCACCATCTTACCTTTCTTATTGTCTATTCTCTTGAACTCATAGCTATTACTCATTATTGTTATTTTTATTGTCTATTATTTTCAGAACTTATAAGGAATGGGGAGGGGTGATGAACTTTTGCATATCAAACCGATAAGAAATGGAGGGTATGGAACTTACAGCTAAGTTCTACACCCCCCTTTATGGGGGGGATGCGACCACTACGGGCACTCAGAAGGCTTCACTGGGCTAACCATCTGGAAGGTATGGGAGAGAAGCGAGCCCTGAGGAAGTTCTACCAGCCAAGGCCAAAGGGACAACAACACACAGGGCACCCAAGAAACTTTTTCATATCAAACCCATAAGAAATGGGGGGTATAGAACTTACAGCTAAGTTCTACACCCCCCTTTATGGGGGGGATGCAACCACTATGGGCGCTCGGAAGGCTTCACTGGGCTAACCATGTGGAAGGTATGTGAGAGCGAGCCCTGATGAAGTTCTGCCGACTAAGGCCAAAGGGACGACAACATACAGGGCACCCAAGAAACTTTTGCATATCAAACCCATAAGAAATAGGGGTATGGAACTTACAGCTAAGTACGGCCACTCGGAAGGCTTCACTGGGCTAGCCATCTGGAAGGTAAGGGAGAGGAGTGAGCCCTGAGAAAGTTCTACTGTCCAAGGCCCAAGGGACGACAACACACAAGACCCCAAAGAAAGCGATAGTTGAACAAGGTGGAGGATGATTTGAGAACCATGGGAGTATGTAATTGCTGTCGGTGTGCATTGGATCTGGAGGAGTGGAGATGCATTGTGGAGGAGGCCAGAGATGCCACAGGGTAAGATAAGGTAAGTTAGCAGACCTATTTGCTTGGTACAGATCCAAAAACATAGAACTCAACTGTGTAACCCACTGTGAATATACTCACATACATGATAAGATCTTCTTACCATCCATACAATATCTCAGAATTGAGAAGAAACACATTTGTATAACCAGAAGTCATACTTAGTGTGCATATTATTTTGATTGATCCCATTAAGGGTATTTTATAGGTGGGTCCCTGATAATTCTCCATGCCCCATAGCCAAGTACAGCAAAACACCTCTTTATGAAGGTTCGTTGAGAGAGATCAATCTTCAGGAATGTGCTTTGGGAAAAAAATATACAAATTGATATTAGCATGGTATATTGAGATAGTGGTAGCTCATTGGACAATGGTGTTCCCGTAGTAGTCAATGTTTTCTACAGCACTGCATAAATTGTACATAAATAATTCATTATTCTAGGAAATGTTTCCTATGCATGCTTAGAGATTTGCTCAGTGACTGTGTAGAGCAAAAGCATTGATGCAGAGAGGCATGAGCAAAATTTTGGTTTGGGTGCCTCAGTGATGGGTAAGAATTCTGGATAACAGAAAAAAGGCAACAAAAATGTATACTTATAAAATTAATAATGCAGCATGTTTATTCTGTAAGCTACCAGCTGCCTAAAATACAGTGATTTCCTTTGATTTCAGGAGCTTTAATATACTATTATACCAATGATTTGTGAAGAGAAAGGAGACAACCATTTGAAGAAATACAGTACAAGTATGGGATTCGATATCCGGAAACCTGTTATCTAGAAAGCTCTGAATTGCAGGATGCCCATCTCCGATAGACTCCATTTTATCCAAATAATCAAAAATTTTTAAAAATGATTTCCTTTTTCTCTGTAATAATAAAACCGTGCCTTGTACTTGATCCCAACTGAGATATAATTAATATTTATTGGAAGCAAAACCAGCCTATTGGGTTTATTTAATGTTTAAATGATTTAATAGTAGACATTAGGTAGAAAGATCCAAATTACAGAAAGGCCCCTTATCTGGCAAACCCCAGATTCTCTAGCGAATCTATTCCTGTTTCACTTCGCCAAAAATCTCACAAAACTTATTTGTTGTAAATATTTTGTTGCTAATCACTAGAGATCAGTTTAAAGTGCTACCAACTCTATTCCATTAGCAGCCCCTTTCAAAAAAATTAAAGGGGACCTGTCCCCATAAGAAATAATTCAAAATGCTATTTTATGATGTTAGTCAATCATATTAAACTTTACTCACACTATATAAATTATTTAAATTGTGTTTCTTTTATTCTTGGAATTGACAATCACGTGAAACAGGCAGCAGCCATTTTGTAAACATTGATCATGCCAAAATCTTGTTTCTATACCAGAATGGGGAACTCGATACCCATGCCATGCACTGGCTACACAATTAAATGGTGAGGAGTAATGTGAGGAGTGAAATGATATCTAGTAAATGCAGAATGGAAAGTGAAAGTAATTGCCTGTCCCGCCTCCATTTATAAGGCACAGAGGAGGGGCAGGCAATATACGATTGACAGCTTGGAGTTTCAAACGAGTATATAACAGGTAGAGATGTGTTAATAAAAAAAAGAATTTGAGTTTCATGTTTAATTTTGAAGAGGACTTTTATTTTACAGCTTTTTATGTTTGGGTGATGGATCCCCTTTAAATGAATATTTGTAGAAGGTCCCAGAGCTGTGATTACAGCAAGATGATGGAACTTAAAGAGTAAAAGAATTTCTAAGAGAGATTTTTATTCACTCAGCCTACAAAGACCATTGCACAGAGAGAGTTACTAAAACGAGGTAGGACTGACCATAAGAAAAGTAATAACTATATCTACTGTATCACAAAGGCATCAAGGAAATCATAGAAAGACACAAAGGCAGAATGAGTAGGAAAAGAAACTCAACTAATCACTCATACTGTAGATTAGCATTTCCCAGTAATACAGCACTAATAGTTTGTACATGTAATTGGTCCAGAGAGCTAACCCTGGCCTTACTCCCACTTTTACCTTTACTTTAAAATGCTCATTAATCCTATTTGTTCAACATCAGTCTCTATTCCAATATATTCATTCACACTTCCTATGCTCTTTCTTGATCGTCACTTCTTCTATAATTACTTTATAGCATTTCCAACTGCAAGATAACTCTTGAACTTCTGCATCTAAAACACCCTTCAATCAGATTCTCCCTTCAAACTCCTGAATGTATTCTTATCTGTGGGGCAAGCGTTACCTGTCCCTATAGTATGCAACATATGTCCTGCTGGAAGGGATGTCTTCTTATTGGCCTTAGAGTGACATGGGTAATTATGGGTATTATTGGTTCTTTTAGCAGACTAGTAATCAGCACGACTTCCACTTTCTTCCTTGGCTGGGTGCACATCTTCCAATGGCCACTTTCCACTGGCAATACTGGCAAAGAAATTAGTCCAGCACCCGCAGTTTTAAATAAAACAGCCTTTATTGGTGCAAGGGCATTACAGCAACGTTTCAGACCATATGGTCTTTTATCAAGCTTTTATTGGTTCTTTATCTTGGGACTGCACTCTACGGAGGGGATAGATGTTGCTCTAGAGCCTGAGACAGAGGCCTCTGTGGAGGAGAAGCCAGAACCCTTAGCTGAAGTTGCAGAAAGGAACCCCATCTTTTTGTGGGGTAGTTCCTGTTATAGCATACTCTAGCAGTGTGAGATAGACAGTGTTAGCTAGTAAGAGCAGTTTCATTGTGGAGATAGTAAAGTGGGGAAGTTTCCGTGGCTGTAAGGTTAGGATACAGGGTAGTTTGGGTATGGGAGAACCCCACCCCTAATTTCTACCCCTTAGTGCAAAGCTTTAGAGCACTTGCATCTGAGGCATAACTGTGCCACTAATACACCCAACATTAAACGATACATGGATCTCTTTCTTATCTCACCTTCACACCTTCCAAATACTCAAGCAGTTCATTTTGCCCAAATACTGGCTCATGCAAAAAGTGAAAATCTGATATCCAATATTGTACTATAAGGCTAGGTCCACACGGGATCCGAATTCAGCTAGCTGAAATACGCTGGCTGATTTCTGCCCTACCGCGGCCAGTAGCCTCCTACCTCTCTCGTATTTCAAGTAGCTGATTTCTGACCCTGTGTGGCCCAAACCTTAAGGGCTTATTTACTATGGGTAAAGTTGCAAGTTCTGGAGCACTTCAGGATTAAAAAATGCATCCCATTGGTCCATACATTGAGCCCTTGCTTCTATACCCAAGGGAGGTGTACTCAGAGTAAGGTCTATTTATAACCCTTTTTCTTCAGTATTTTTAGCAGTATGTGCATTATTGTAGCATTTGCACCTGTATATAGGTTACATCAACATATACTGAAGCTTTATACAGTATCCTGCTTCCTTGGATGTTTGGGGCTTGTCACCCAGACCCCATATTTCTACTGGTGAGCACTTCTACTTCTGCACAGCTTTTATTTAGCAATTTCCTTTTTGTTTCTACATTCAGCACTTGTGCCTAGTTAAAATACTGGCTCACATTTCTACTTCTCCTGTATATATATGAGCATTACCCTGCCGTGTCTGATCTACATTAATCATTTGTTTCCAGTATCTGTTAAAAAGTATAAAAGGCGGTGAAATTGTATAAAATGCCATTAATCATTCTCTCCATGGGCTGTTAAAGCTATATTTCAATATTTCTCCTTATGTATAATTTACTATTCCATAACTGACGTTATTGGCTGCTGTATCTTACGCAGGGCAAAGCATCATTCACTTTCATACAGATGTTAAATCAAACAACCTAATGACGACTGTACTGACGGATTTTTCTTTTTCATCTCTTTTCATAGATCACATCTTTAAAACACATTTTTTTTGCGATGATAACAGACAATCCGTAAAGCTACTGAAATACAGTTGTGCGAACTTCTTATAAAACTTTACACCAACACAGCGAGACACAGTGTGAACCAGGCAAAATTGATTTTCTACTTTAGATTCTTGATCTTGCAGTCAAAAAAGGATTTATCCTTCCCATATATTAAACCCCCATTGAAGAACTGAAAGTGTTTTGGCTTTTGTTACATTAATTAGTTACGGTCAGTGGGATTTACTGACATGGAAAAGGAATATATCAAATATGAATTTTTCTTTAATAAAACAAAGGAATCTCTGTCCATAACATATACTAGCATCAGCACTGCCACTCTGCACTATCTGCAGGACTGTGTTTATATAGAGAGGCACTTGAGGGCAAATGCCTAGGACAGCAGCTTTAGGAGGAATGCCCTTGGTGCCTATATGATAAATTAAATTTATTGCAGAGAAAAACCTCCCCAACCGCCGCTGGAGACTTGCTGTCTAAATCTGGAGGTGGAGCTTGGGGGAGAGATGGATACCTGGCCTTTAGTTATGTGGCATTGGTGAAAGTGACTTCACCCATATGCACAGATGTTCTTTGGTCCAGTGTCTAGGGTAGCACCATATGTAAATACTAGCGATGCACCAATCCACTATTTTGAATTTGGCCGAACCCCAGAATCCTTTGTGAAAGATTTGAATACCAAACTGAATCCAAACCCTAATTTGCATATGCAAATCAGGGAGGAGACAAGAGAGCCGCTGACTCGGTTCGGCCAGGCACAAGGATTTAGCCGAATCCAAATCCTGTTGAAAAAAGGCTGAATACTTAACCCAGTGATCCCCAACCAATGGCTCGCGAGCAACATGTTGCTCATCAACCCCTTGGATGTTGCTCACAATGGCCTTAAGACAGGTGCTTATTTTTTGAGTTCTAGGTTTGAAGGAAAGTTATATAAAAACCATGTGTACTGCCAAACAGAGCCTCCTGTAGGCTACCAGTCCACATAGTGTCCACCCATAGTCAATTACAGCCCATAGTTGGCACTCCCAGGGACCTTTTTCATGCTTGTGTTGCTCTCCAACTTTTTTTAACATTTGAATGTGGCTTATGGGTAAAAAGATTGGGGACCCCTGACTTAACCAAATCCTGGATTCTGTGCATCTTTAGTAAATAGAGCTGTATCTTCCTCTATATTTTTTTTTTTTTAAATCAGACCGATATTAAGGTATTCTGAATGAAGCAGAAAGGGAAATACAGCTCCTCTAATTATGATCATATTTTTTTATCTAAAAGGTTGTTTTTTTTATTTCTGTAAAACTCTAAATTTTAGATTTCTAAAGTGTAAAAAACACAAAAAACTCTAATACAAAACCTTGCCAAGTAAAAGCAGTCAAGGACCTATAGAAGTGAACGGGGGCTGTGCTGATCCTGTTTGACCATTTTAACTCAGTTCGAACTTTCAGAGGTTTTCAGATAAATTTTTCTATATTTATTGAAAAACTCAAACTCGTATTTTTTAGTGCATCATCTAGAGTATTTTTCCCTTTGTACTTATTATATTTAGATCTTTTTAATAACGTTCATAGCATGGTTTTAGAGAAAATTTGTTTATTTGTGGTTTCGAAAAGTTCTAAATACCACTAAAATTCAACTTTTAGTGAATGGGCCTCTAAAATTTGAACATCTCAAATATGCAACATTTTATGAAAAACTTGAAACTCAAAGACATCATCGCTTAAAGCCTTGAAAAAACAATTGGAAGACAATAAAATCACATCCTAGCCTTCATTTTTCAGGGGTCAAATTTCAAGTTAATTTTGCAAACCAATTCAAAAATTTAAAATAATAATTTAAAAAAAAGCTTGATATTTGATAACATGACTCCCATTGACTTTTACATGATGATTATAAATCGTAAAATCTTAAAACTTGAATGTGAATTTGCGATCTTAATGTATTAATACTTGCATTTAAGTAAAATTCAAATGTTGATAAATTTGTCTCCAATGACTCCCTGGTTGCAATAATAGCTTGTTTTTTTCCAATTTGTTGTGTCAAGAAAGAAGAAGTTGATTCTCTTCTGAATCCAAATGGACAAGAGAACACATATGCCACACTCACATTAGTACCCATAATGTCACTGGTACAATCAAAACACATTTTACAAAGGACACACATTTTGTATCAGTTATCTGTGTACACAATGGACTTCTGGAGGAGGAGGATTTTATGAGCATAATTGCTATACAAAGCACTGTTCTATGTTCTTTCAAATAATTGCTGCATTTTCAAGAGCAAATTCTGCTCATTTTGTAGCTGGTGCAACTTTTGATATCTTATAATATGAAATGGCACATGTCGTTGTATTATTTCAGGAACATAAATTCATAAGAAACATTATGAACTTGTGAATGTGCATCATCCAACACCTTGATATTTCAGGCAAGAATATTTCACACATCCCAATGTGCACAGCTCCAAGGTGAAATGTTTCTTTAAAGAAGCGAGAGATCATGTTATTACTGTCTAGATTGCTACTTCTGGCTCTCACACCTCATTATCTCAATATTTTCCATAGGGGGGACCTAAATACTGCAATCTTTTAACGGTTGTTCAAGAGTCCCTCAACAAATCCTCTTTGGTTTAAGATAATCTGCACTAGTTCATGACCACGGGGATGGAATATTCTTGTAGGTCAACAGTAATGCAGAATTCATTTCAAGGCATCATGGTTTCCGGGAATTCGATTATACATTTTTCATTCAATTTTATCAGTGACCTTCTCTAGTTAGGGTCTGGAATAATTACAGATGGAGTAAGTGTTACTACAACTAAGACAGTTTCAAATGCTCATTGCCAAAGGTAGGGACACTAATGTACATAAACCTTATTTAAGTTCTGATGATGTTCTGAGTTCTTTATAAGTACTTTTTTTTCAAGCACAATAAGTCTTTACCCTGTAAAGATTAAACAATTTTATGCCTTTGGCACAGGGAGATTAATGGACTTGTCCAAGTGCTGAGACAGGTGTACTGCACAAGTGCTCAAACAGACCCCCCTCGTGGCAAAGTGGTGACTAAGAAGCTGAGTATTATTGTAGAGCTAAGAGGTGGCTTCCTCTTCTCCAGTACTGTGCTGTGACCAGAACACAGGGAGGATAAATGAAAGATGGACAACATAAACCCAAAAATTGGGTTGGCAGAAAGCAGAGCTCAAGAGCAGGTTATGCACATAATAGGAGAGATCAATAAAGTCAGGCCATCAGGACAACAAATATTAAGTTTTAACCAGCAAGAGGACAAGTAGTTGAAACTATGTGACAACCAGGTATTCAGATTAGCCCAATGGAGTAAGTGGGAAATCTCTCAGATTGTCAGTCTTGTTTACTATATACAGTATCCATTCTTCTTTAGCCAGCTATTTATCCGATACACATTTCTCAAATATGGAACCTCCATCCCAGTGTTCCATGAGGTTAATTTACTGCTAAGCTGCACCATGACATTTGTCCATAATAAACAGTCGTCAATCTACTACAAGTCAGAAAATGCATGGGCAGATCTAATATGGGCACTTATGTATGCCAATTTCTCCTAATTTCTTCTCAAATTGGAATTGCAATTAAACTTTTTTTATTTGGCATTCCAAAAATGAAGACCTTTTCCTATATCTCACTTCTCATCTCCAAACGTAGTCCTCCCAACATTCTGCTTCTGATCTTCCTCTACTCTTCTCTTGTCTTCTCTTCTAATGACCTTAGCTTTCTCTTCTGGGCTTCTTCAATGAAAAAATAATGCATTTTGGGTAGAAAACATGGCGATTTGCATAATCCATAAATGGTCCCATGTATGTTTTTCCAATGTCTGTGTGGGTTTGCTCCGGACATTCCAGTTTCCTCCCACACTCCAAAAACATACAGGAAAGTATCTGGACCCTAATAAATAGTTCATCTTTATTACAGGCCAGTTACTTTCTTGTATGTTTTTGGGAGGAAACTGTAATGCCTGGAAGAAACCCTAAGGTGAATGTCATAGGCACCTTAGATTGTAAGCTTCACATGGGCAAAAGCTGATGTGCATGAAAAATATTCTTTTTAAAGCAGACAAAGATTGGACAGGTCCCTTTTCCTCCTTGATGCTATAGACAAGGATTTAGTAAGGATTTATTAACGTTGTGCAGTCTCAGTAGTAGTAGTATAGAATTGAAAAAAACATTCTTCATCCCAGGTGATACAATACAGCCAAGGGCTGTTGAATATAAATAGATACATTGGACAAAGACCTCCTCTATTTAATGCTGGTCATTGGGAGCATTAGTCCCAATTGTAAGCATATGCTGCTCATGGCCTTCAGGGATCATGGCACCCAGTTTATGTTTATGGTTTACAGTCTCACATGCTAGATCCCAGGAACATTGCTGTGCAACCAGTGGAGAGAGAGAACACTGACAAAACAATGACAATTTAGCAAATGACCAATGGCTAAAATGATCCTTCTGGAGATATCTGCATTGGTTAGAAACATGCTGGAACAGAATGGTTGGACTGTTCCTGGTTCCTGTTTTAAAGTGCAGTGTTTGGGGGTATTTTCTGTATAGTTTTGACTAAATACATTACATTACACCAAGCAGGGGAAGCTTGGATATAATATTCAGTGCAACATACACTATAATGTGAAATCCATGGCTGGTATAATGCAAAGTGCTGTTTATAGAGCAGTTTATTGGAGCATTGTAATTCCACTAGCATGGCCGTAATTGCACACAAAGCAACATGCTGCTTTTCATGAGTGCCTGCCGGCAATCTGTTTACTAGAGGTAATTCAGCCCTTCATTAAAGTGATGCAGATAAGAGATATTAGCTCTACAGATCAGAGGTGACCAGTTTGAAGCTCTTCAGCGGCTGTTAAAATATAAAGCTCAACGGAGGTTATGGGAGTTGTAGTGCGCTTGAGATCATAAGGTTTGATATCCCTTTAGTTTTTATAAGGAATGGGTGGCACAATGGTTCTATGGTTAGCACTGCTGCATTGCATTGGCGGGTTTGGTTCCTACTGGGGCACTATCTGCATAGAATTTGTATGTTCTTCCTATGTCTTTGGCGGTTTCCTCTGGACACATCCCATGTTCTAAAAACATACAGGCAGATAAATTGACTTTAAGAGGGTTATTTACTAAATTCCAAATTGATCTCATTATTTAAATAAAAAAAACCCACAACCAAACTCCCATACCCGATTTGACTTTATTTATTATTAAAAAATCTTGATTTTAAAGGTTCAGGTAAAAACTCAATAAAAATTGAGCGAAAACCAAAATCTTATTATTTTTTCTGGATTTTTTCCCGAATTGCTCAATTTTTTGGGGGGGGAAGCCTGAAATTTTCAGGCTAATCCAAGGACAGACCATAGAAACTTTCAAATAGGAGAGGGACCTCTCCAATTTGACAAGCCATTGACTTATGCACAACCTCGGCGGATTTTCGGATTCAGGCTTTTTGCAGCATGAGGCTTTAATAAATCTCGAAAAATTCAAGTTTAAAAAAAAAAAATGAAAAATTTGAGTTTTGCTTCAAAAAGTCCAACCACTTAAATTCAGAGTTTAGTAAATAACACCCTATGGGGCAGATTTATTAAGGGTAGAAGTGAAAATTGAAATTTGAATTCGAATTTTAGATATTGTTTTTGTCAAAACTCTCAAATTCGAATTGTTAATTATCCACACTCAAATTTTGAGATTTATCATCCTCTGGCCCTTTAAAAACTCAAATTCGATTATTTGCAACCTTAAACCTGCTGAATTGCTGTATAAGTTAATGGGAGAGGTCCAGGGATCAATTTGTGTATGTTTGCATCCTTCATGACATTCCATTCAAGTTTTTGGTTTGATTCAATTCGTCCGAGATGAAAAAATTCTATTTTATTAATACATTTTGATTGGTCGAATTTCAAACTTATGGGGGTTTAGTTTTAAAAAAAACTCACATGAATTCAAAATTTGACCCTTGATAGAGAACTTAAATTGTAAGCGCTAGTGAGGCAGAGGCTGATGTGCATAATGTCCTTAAAGAGCTACATAAACGTGTCATTGCTATATAAATGATGATTTAATCTGGTCAGGCCGATCAAAATGAGGTCATGATCCACGAGCATCTTTCCTAAATGACAGATTTATCATTTCACAAAGCTAGACGGTCACTGGTAAGTTCATGTCCGTCTCAGAGGCTAGTGCGGGAAAGGCTGATCTGCTGCAGAATGGGACTGGGTCTGTCCCACTTACTTGATAGGAGCAATTCATGAACCAAGAAAGCAGATTGTCGTTTTATTTCTCTGCATCAGCTGTTGTTTATTTTATGCGTCCAAAGGACGGTGTGTTGGAAACCTTGCCACCAGTATAAAAGAGGGGCATTAATCAGCCGAAAATGGCACAGGCCGGCATTATTGTTAACCTAGAATTAAATAATGATGGGACAATTTATTATTAATGATCTGTACGCCATGCAGGGCCATGCATCACTGCAACCTCATTGTCCTATGCAGCCCTGGGAAGCATCATACAGAAAAAGGATAAAATGTTTGAAAGATGCTAAGACTTCTGATTTTTTTCTTGCACATCATCAATATATCCTGGTTCTGTGTAACACCCAATAGCACAAACTCAGCCCATATCGGAACATTACAGTACAAACATGACTCCAATGAATTGAATCAGCTTTTTTCCCCCTATTCCTTTGCTGCAGTTCCTCCCCTCTCCTTGTACCTGCTTCTCTCCCCAAAATAACAAGCTCTTTATTCTCCCTCAATGATTACTTGTCCCTTATTTGCATTCTCATCTTAAAGTAGTGGCTCATTTTCCATGGCTGCTTTATCCTCGGTCAAATTTCTGGCCAAATAATACATTTGCCATACAAATTCACTGCTAGTTCCCACACTTTTTTATATGTGCTCCTCCCCTCCCCTAAAAAAGCATTCATTGGCAAAGCCGAACCGCATATGCCACCCCCCCATATAAACACACCATCACCACCATAATCTACACTAAAATGTGCAATGATACATACAAGTGATCCTCTGTAATAGTATTTTTACAATACCCCAGGGTTGCCAACCAAGTCAAGAATACCCTCTTACAACAAACATACTGACGCCCTATACCAAATATATTAATATTGAAGAATTGGTGTTATACTAGTAATATATATATATATATATTAACCCATAAGGGTCTTGGTCTGTACCTATGTATAGAAATCCCACACTCCCACTGCCACAACTTTCTCTGTGCAGTAGGCAGACTAATTTGTCATAGGATTATGCAGCATGCAGCAATAGACATGTATAAATGATATTGCATTTATAGGCAACACACAGGCAGACTGCTATGCTCAGTGAGGTTTGTACATATGCAACTTTCTTCAGACTGACTTTTTAATATGTAAAATTAGACAAATATAAATATACATGTGATGTTGTAAAACACACATTAAACATTGGCTGCTAGAGTTTAATTATATGTTACATATAAATCCATCCCCCAATAAATCACTGTTGGGTTACCCAGCATTTACAATACTCTACACACCACCCCATACTGTGCTTTGGTACAAGAGTCATGCTTCCGTAGCTGCAACCAAACATTCCCATGTCTTAATGGAATAAACACACACATTATGCAGGGGATGCGGTGCAGTCTTAGGCAGACTCCACTGCAAAAACCAGGAGAATAAAATCCAAAATAAAGAAGAAGATGGATTATGTCCTATAGTGCTAAACACTGGGTGCATTCCAGCACCCGCAGAGTTAAACAGCTGAACACGACAAGGTGCAATATTATTATTTTGTAGGACATCGTCAAATCAGAATGCTCACCTTCTGGCGTGGGCTTGCGATCTGATTCCGCAGCCTTGGCTAAGAGTCCGCATGCTTCAATGAATTCATTTTCTTCTAGAAATTATTAATTTTTTTTTTTTAAAAAAATATTAAGCTTCTAACAGCACCTTCAATGCCCTCCAAAAAAAGGATATTTCCAGTTGAGTTTTCCTTCTGACAAGGAGCTGTACGCAGGAGAGAAAAGTCTGTTTTATCTGCAGTCGCGTAGCCAGGTTAGAATAAATCTATATTAGATCTGAGTGGTACTCCCATCACAAATACATGTGCTCCTATTACTGTAGGTATAGATCTGTATCCAGGATGGTGGGGAGAAGGGGGGGGAGGGGATGGGGTCTGGATAATGCTGCTTGCTAGAGTCCTGGTACTGTAAAGTCATTGGTGCCAGAATTGGACTGAAGGAAACCTGTCTGTAGCAAGGGGAGGGAGCTTCTCATTTTGTAGGCAATCAAAAGACAAGAAGACGAAGAAGAAGGGGAGGTGGTCAAAAATTATATATCATCTATAGAATTTCTGGGTCATCAATATCTGCTCAGAGTTGAAATGGGAACGAAAAAAACCCCCAAAATCTTCTATTTCAGAGAGTTTCTTACAAATGAAAAATGATAAATGCAGACTGCAGTAGTGTGAAAATCAGCCACGACCGTGAAAAGCTCAATTGGGCTCCTATTCTTGGTCTATCCTGAGATTCCCATTGTCTTTCCTTTACATAGCTTTTCAGGAGAACACTCTCTCCTCCGAGTGGCCAAGAATTCACAATTCTCCTCTCCCCCTCCTCCTCCCTCTTTTTTCTTCATCAGTATGATGTCAGAGGGAGCTCTCTTAAAGAGACAGGCGCAGTCTTTCTTTCTTCCTTCAATGTTCAGTGCGTATGCATTAGGGTTTTCTTGGATCCACCTGCTACCCATGACAACCGCAGCGGTTAGCAGCACCCTGATTGGGGATATCCCTCATTGAAGGATTAGAATGACACATTTTTATGCTCTGGGTGATTTCTACAATTCTTTTAAAGCAAAGCTAACTTTATTTATAAAGCAAAACTAGGATACACACCCCTGTACAATTTTAATATAGAAAATTACACACAAGCATTATAATGAATATAAGCATGTATTATAATTACACAGTGTCAGACTGGGGACCCCAGGGCCCACCTGGACTGCTGCTTGGGGGCCAATACCCCAATCTTAAACCCCAATTCCTTTCAAGGGCCACCCCCTCTACAGAGAGTGCCACACTTACTCCTTGTGGCCACGATTGGGGTGATAGGGAGTGCCTGCAATTGTTGACTCTAGGAGTGGGCAGTGGGGGCCACGTGGCCCACAAGAGACGGGGCCACCGGGAATTTTCATGGTGTCCCACCAGCCCAGTCTGATCCTGTAAGTACAAATATACAGAGTATTAAGTGCCATGTCATAAGAGACACAGTAAGAGGGTGGTCTCTGCCCTGAAGAGCTTGCAATCTAACTTGAATAAAAAATATATGTTAAAAGAGATATTCAGCAGTTATTGACCAACCCATGCCCCATGCCACTCAAAGCTAATACTATAACTGATTGACATTCCAATATAAGTCCTTCATATTAAAGTACTAGCTACCTTTTTTTCCAAATCAGTTCAGAAAAAGGTGCAACCTGCAGATCTTTGACTGAATTTCCATAGGCTCACACATTATGGCACTTAATCCAATAGGGGGGCCTAAGGAAGTGAATGTGGGTTTAGCTGATGATTTACAGATGGATGGTGATGTGTGTTCTTGTATATAGGTAGAACTATAAAAGTTTTACTACACATTGTATATCATCTTTTCATGAGTTATGGGGTCCTCTTTGTTGACCAAAAGAGGGTCCATGGGACTGAAAACCTAATTATCATTCCCATAGAGACATTCTACATTCACAATGACCCCATAAAACACTATTCAATAATCTCATATTGTGTGCCTTGCAGAATATGGATCAAAACATAAAACACATTGGTGCAGTTTGGTGCAAGTGAGCCCTATACTTTACACTGAGTTTGTTTTACAGAACTAGGCCCTCCTATGTCTGATAATTGAATTGTGCACAAACATGGTTATTGACTTTGTGCATTTGAACCATTTTATTGAGGTCAACCCTCTTGATCCAATTGCTATCTTATTGGGCTATTATTGGCCCAAAAGATGGCCTTCTTATTGGATGTCTGATTGGAGCTTGGTCAGATATTTATAGATAAGGTTGTAAAATCCCTTCCCAGGGCATAGACGTGATCCTCTTCCAGCCAGTATGTACTGACCCCCAGACTTAAACCAATTATTGACCTTCAGTCCAAACAGTTGGATTAGTACTTTTGGCTCGCTACTTGGTTACAAAGATTAAAACATATGCTGGAACACATACATACTATGGGGATAGAAGCAAGATATCTTACATAAGTGTTTTGCCCTTGGGGTTTTCATTAATTTCCCCTAGAAAAACAAGATTTGGTAGTCCTAGCTAGGTTCCTATATATGGGGACAAGGTAAAATGTTGGAAGAATTATTCTATAGTTTCTCCTAAAGAAAAGGAAATGAATATCACTAGATAATCATCTCAATGTGTTTCTTGAAAATAGTCTATGAATAAGGCATGAAACGCATTAGGCTACCTTTTGTTCTAATAAATGACTTTTTCATTTACAAATTTTCACTACTGCCTGAAATTTTTGATGGTCCTTTCTAGTGATGGGCGAATTTGCGCAGTTGCGCTTCGCCGTAAAATTCCCGAATTTTTGCCGCAAATTTTCGCGGGCGTTTCGCAAATTTGTTCGCTGCCGGCGAATCGCGCAAATTCGCAGCGAATTCGCCCATCACTAGTCCTTTCATTTAAGTTGTATTGTTGAACTTCTTTATCCATGAAGACAAAACCTGTTGGGTGACTAGCTCCCCCAGGCACTAAATTGCAACTCCATCACAAAGGCATAGGTTACAGCAAGGAACCCTGGCAATGGTGGTCGTATATAAGAAGTATATGATTTTGTTGGACAGTTATTATAAGTGCAAATGTATTTTATATATTGTATAGTTATAATTGGTATGTTAGTGCACATAAAAATGGTGATTGGACCAGGATTGCTTTCCACCAGTTGCTCTGATGAAGAGGTATTAGACACCAGAAGTGATGGGCGAATTTCTCCCATTTTGCTTCGCCAGCGACAATTCCGACGCTGGCGACAATTCCGACACTGGCGACAATTACGACACTGGCGACAATTCTGATGCCCATTAAAGTCAATGGGTGCCTAAAATTGTCGCCGGCGTCGAAATTGTCTTCGGCGCCAAAATCGGCGCAAATATATTTTTTCATGGCAATTTCGCGAATTTATTCACCGGCAACGAAACGCAGAATTTGCGCCTGGCAAATAAATTCGCCCATCACTAGACACTAGGTGCAGAACACACAGGTACTAGGGATCCTTGTACTTGACATTGACTAGGTATAGAATTAAGTGCTCATTCCCTGGTCCCCTGTTAAAAAGTTATAAAAGCCACCATACCTCATCAAGGTAAACCCTATATGGTGGTCCTAATTGTTGACTTTGGTCAATTTTCTTAAAGGAAAACTATACCCCCAAAATGAATACTTGAGCAACAGATAGTGTATATCAAATTGAATGACATATTAAAGAATCTTACCAAACTGGAATATATATTTACATAAATATTGCCCTTTTACATCTCTTGCCTTGAACCACCATTTCGTGACTCTATCTGTGCTGCCTCAGAGATCACCTGACCAGAAATACTACAACACTAACTGTAACAGGAAGAAGTGAGGAAGCAAAAGACTGAACTCTGTCTGTTAATTGGCTCATGTGACCTTACATGTGGTTTGTATGTGTGCACAGTGAATCTTACGATCTCTGGGGGCGGCCCTTATTTTTTAAAATGGCAATTTTCTATTTATGATTACCCAATGGCACATACTACTAAAAAAGTATATTATTATGATAATGGTTCATTTACATGAAGCAGGGTTTTACACATGAGCTGTTTTACTCAGTATCTTTTAATAGAGACCTACATTGTTTTGGGGGTATAGTTTTCCTTTAATCTAGTATTTCCCTGCATAATAGCATTCAGTGTTGGGGACCGGACTAGGGGGTAGGAGAGGCAGATAAAGTGCGTGCCTGGCGCCCTAGTCACGTACCTACTCTGCCTAGCCCTAGTTCCGGCCCTGGTAGCATTTCTTGGGATAGTTTCTCCTGACCAAGGGACCAGAGTAAAGTGCTCCCATTGTTCACTGTGATAATGCACACTGAAATGTTGTTCCTCCAGAATTGTGTAAAGTTGAGGGGTGGAAATTATCCTCCCATGTGCCATTGCACGCTATTTACTAAATGATACAGAGGTCCCCAACCACATTCAAATGTAAAAAAATTTGGGGAGCAATACAAGCATAAAAATGCTCCTGGAGCTGTGATTGGCAGTCGCTATGTGGACTGACAGCCTACAGGAAGGTCTAATTGGCAGTACATCTGCTTTTTATGTAACCAAAACTTGTCTCTAAACCAGAAATTCAAAAATTATCACCTGTTTGAGGCCACTGGGTGCAATATCCAAGGGATTGGTGAGCGTCAAAGAACTATAGTGGCTCATTAAACCCAAGAATCAATGTAACCAGTATATCTCCATGCTGTAAGCTCTGTAACAATTGTACTGTAATACTCTGGTTCATAGGTGCACCAAAAAATAAGGCATTATTCTGCACCTTGAAAGTGAAGTAGAACGAAGTAATAAAAAAGCATCTGCATTCTCTTCATCTGCTCCTTTGTAGGCATCCATTCTAGAAGCATAATAATACCTGTAGTTTTTCTGGCAGGGCTTTTGAAGGCAGTTCATGAATGCAAACCTCTGCTGTTCATGAACTGTTTTCTGCACCTCTGCAGTTAATGAACTGTTTTCTGCACCTCTGCTCATCTTTTCATTATATTCTCTGTTTATTTATCACCCGTTTTTGCCCCCCTGCCCGCCAAGCTTAGTTTCCAATTATCCAAGGCTGAAAACAGCACCAGATGTTGCCATTCTTAGTCAATCTTGCAGATCTTCTTATAAGTTTTTGGACAGAAAGGCTAAAAAAAAACATAAGCCTAAGAACATTGCAAAATGCTGCAGGGAAGAGCTCGTTTCACTCTTGGGATAATCTTTAGTAGAGAAAGGAGACTCTCAGAATTCACTTACTCAGCTATGCAAAATTATACAGCTCTCTGCTTTAGGGACGTTCCCCTGCTTGGCATTCAGGCATCTGATCTACAATTTCATTTTCTTGGTAATGTCTCAGACTTCTTTCTGAAAGCTGGAAATACACACTATGCTACTGTATACATTTACTCCAGAAAAGGGGGTCTTATTAATTCTACCGTCAATGTCCATTCTCTCTAAAGATAATATAAGATATAGGGTTTTTTTCTTGCCATGGGATCCTTGCTAGTGATTAGTTTACTAATTTACATTTACACATCATATTATTGTATCCTCTTGCATCACCTTGTTCTCCATCAAATACTGAGAGTTCATTTAGGGCAGAGGTTCGGATTCGGCCAAATCCTTCTGCCGGTCCGAACGAATCCAAATTTGCATATGCAAATTAGGGAGGGAAGGGAAAGTAAAAAATGTTTCCCCCTTCCCACCCCTAATTTACATATGCAGATTAAGATTTGGTTCGGTATTCGGCTGAATCTTTCGCGAAGGATTCGGGGGTTCATCGAATCCAAAATAGTGGATTCGGTACATCTATATTTTTAAGTACATATTTTATGAGTTAAGGAGAGCTCTGACCAAAGACAAAGCTTGCGCAGTGGTTGGACCTTCAAATATGATTGTACTGAAAAATATTTCAGTTGGTGCTGGACGGGAGGGTAACAGAGAGGAGGGGGGTGATGTATGGGCAGGGGTGCAAGCTGTACCCCCCAAGATTTGTTGTGTGCATTGTAGTTATGCCCCTGCTGTACTGCAATATGTTTTACTCCACTGTCAAAAGTGTAGTGTGTTCAGTTTACATACTAAGGCAATAATTACTTTCCTAGGAGGCGTAGTTATACTACCACCTTACATGATGTTATTCAATAAACCCTTGTTTTGGGAGGACTCTTTTTTATCCCCAGTGCAGTCTTTGAAGATGTGATGCAAAGACCCTGCCTGAATTTGGGGGAATTCATTCAATGACATTCCCTTATTTTCTAAGATCTATACCAGTGATCCTCAACCAGTAGCTCGCAAGCAACATGTTGATCACTAACCCTTGGATGTTGTTCCCAGTGGCCTCAAAGCAGGTGCTTATTTTTGAATTCCTGGAGGCAAGTTTTGGTTGTATAAAAACCTTCAATAGCTAAAAACAAAGCCAGCGCCAAAGGCACAGGGACAAACAGAGAAATATATAGGGTAATATTGTTTAGTATATGACACCCTGTATGCATAAAAACCTTGTTTACTGCCAAACAGAGTCTCTTGTAGGCTGCCTGTCCACATAGGGGCTACCAAATCACAGCCCTTATTGTGCACCCCCGGGGACTTTTTTCATGCATTTGTTGCTCCCCAACTCTTTTAGCATTTGAATGTGGCTCATGGGTTGGGGATCCCTGAGCTATACCAACACAAACTATTTAGGATAGGGAACTTACAAAAGTCAAATACCCAATTGAAACATATCAGTGCAAAGACCCTAAGAGGCTAGTAGGTTGAACTGGCTCCGGTTCCCATCCAAGATGGCGGCACCCATGGTCTCCACGTGGCACGTTCCAACGCCAGTGCATCAAGCATGCACAGCATCTTGATGCTGGCGCATCACAATGGACGCAGCTTCATAGCACCGGCACAGCAACGACAAGATGCAGCGTCATGACGTCATCACGCCTGTTTGGTGTGAAACTGGGCCTATAAAAGATGTCAGAACACAGCAAACTTTGCCCAATTGTAGGTTCTTCTTTACTGAGCTCCTGAGTGTGATTTACTGATTTATTGTTGGATTTCCTGTTTTGACCTCGGCCTGTTATTTGGATATTGAACCTTTCAGTCTGGATTGACCCCTTTGCCTCGACTTTGACCATTCTTTTGCATTAACCCTATTGTTACCGTGTACTGAGTTGGACTAACTGCTTCCTCTTTGGTTCGTTACTCCAAACTGGGCGTTCGGGCAATTACAGGCAGCGACTGGGGTAGGGGAGGCCCTGAGATGTCAGCCATGGTGGGCCCCATACACCCCAGTCTGACACTGAGGATAGATGGGGGAAGGATTGGAGAGTATCCAAAGAAGTGCGAGTTAGCACAGACATGCAGGTACAGGCGTTGTATTGACTTATCTACTCACTCATATACATTCTCATACACTCAACTATTCCCACACATGCACTTGTACCTTTCTATATATAGCACACAGCATGATAAACCTTTACTAATAGGCATGTGCTCTTCAACAAATAGAGTATTTCAGCTTTGCTAAAGGTGGCAGTTATATAATAAAAAATGTACCCCCTATTGTAAAATATGAAGATATTATAAGTCCAATTATACGTCATCTTGGAGTTCCATGACCATACGAAAGATACGAAAGCACGAGGCTAAAGGCTGAGTGCTATTATACAGGTCATGGAACTCCGAGGAAACTTCTAATATCCTCATATTTTATAACAGGGGGTACTTTATTTATTATAATACACAAGTTTCAGTGAGTCAGATGATACAGTGCCACACAGAAGGTTACTGGTTAAATTAAGGAATGTTGGCCTGGAACATAGTATTTGTACCTGGATAGAGAACTGGCTAAAAGATAGACTACAAAGAGTGGTGGTAAATGGAACATTTTCTAATTGGACCAGTGTTGTTAGTGGAGTACCGCAGGGCTCTGTACTAGGTCCCTTGCTTTTCAACTTGTTTATTAATGACCTGGAGGTGGGCATTGAAAGTACTGTTTCTATTTTTGTAGATGATACTAAATTGTGCAGAACTATAGGTTCCATGCAGGATGCTGCCACTTTGCAGAGTGATTTGTCTAAACTGGAAAACTGGGCAGCAAACTGGAAAATGAGGTTTAATGTTGATAAATGCAGGTTATGCACTTTGGCAAAAATAATATAAATGCAAGTTATACACTAAATGGCAGTGTGTTGGAAGATTCCTTAAATGAGAAGGATCTAGGGGTCTTTGTAGATAACACGTTGTCTAATTCTGGGCAGTGTCATTCTGTGGCCACTAAAGCAAATAAAGTTCTGTCTTGCATAAAAAAGGGCATTAACTCAAGGGATGAAAACATAATTCTGCCTCTTTATAGGTCCCTGGTGAGGCCTCATCTGGAGTATGCAGTGCAGTTTTGGACTCCAGTCCTTAAGAGGGATATAAATGAGCTGGAGAGAGTGCAGAGACTAAGTGCAACTAAATTGGTTAGAGGGAGGGAAGAGTTAAATTATGAGGGTCAAGGTTGGGGTTGTTTTCTCTGGAAAAAAGGCACTTGCGAGGGGACATGATTACACTTTACAAGTACATTAGAGGACATTATAGACAAATAGCAGGGGACCTTTTTACCCATAAAGTGGATCACCGTACCAGAGGCCACCCCTTTAGACTAGAAGAAAAGAACTTTCATTTGAAGCAACGTAGAGGGTTCTTCACAGTCAGGACAGTGAGGTTGTGGAACGCACTGCCGGGTGATGTTGTGATGCTGATTCATTTAGTGACTATAAGAATGGCTTGGATGATTTCTTGGACAGACAGAAAATCAAAGGCTATTGTGATACTAAACTCTATAGTTAGTATAGATATGGGTATATAGAATTTATGTGAAAGTAGGGAGGGGTGTGTGTATGGATGCTGGGTTTTCATTTGGAGGGGTTGAACTTGATGGACTGTCTTTTTTTTCAACCCAATTTAACTATGTAACTATGTAACTATGGATGACACAAATGACATCACTAAGTTCCGATTATAACTGATGACATCATATAAGGATATCATTTCCAGGATATTTGAGGCTCTTGTTTATTATACAGTTACTAAGTTCCTCCCCCCCACTGTCCAGTGCTCGGGGGGGGGTCATAAACATTCCAGTAGTGAAAGGAATTCACGGTGTCACTCAATAGCTTGTGAATACAGCGTTTTGTGCTGATACAGGTAAATTTATTGAGAAAAGAAATCCTATAGTATTAAAGTGATTAGCACTGAAGCGCTGAACCCTTCAGATAACAGAAGTTCTATTCACAAGTTTGAATAGTGAAGTGATTCATAATAACTTGGCTTGGAGTATTTCATTATAATAAAATATACCCTTCTGCCTTTCTCTTAATCACCACCTTCTGTGAGAATCCCTTTTAATGTATCAGCGCATGACATATCTCACTGTATAATACTCAGCAATGACAATATAAATTGTGGTTCATTTGTAGAAGTTTTTTTTTTCCATTGGGATTTTGTAGAAGATGTCCTAATAACTCTCTTTGGCTCGTTATTTCTGATTACCCAGACAGGAACTCCGTCACATTTAAGGCTATAGCACATGCAGTGTTCTGATTGAATGAGGATGTTGGATATGTAACTCTGTTTTGGTCAACATCACAAGCCACAACAGTCAGAATTCTGCATTTTATGAATTATATGACCTGCATAAAACAATATGCCTTGTGCCTTTGTATGGTCCTTTGTATGGTAGAGGTACATTATCCTTTATAATAAATAAGTGATACTCAGTGTTCCCTGTATAACTCAGCCTGCAGCCTTGTGTCTTTATATGGTCACAGAACAACCCCTCAGTAATTTCTCTTATCCTTATAATTTATAGTAGGGGCACATCATTCCTTACAATACATGAGTGATACTCAGAGTTCCCTGTATAACTCAGCCTGCAGCCTTGTGCCTTTATATGGTCACAGAACCCCTCAGTGACTTCTAATATCCTTATCATTTACAGTAGGGGGTACATTATCCCTTATAATACATGAGTGATACTCAGAGTTCCCTGTAAACTCAGCCTGCAGCCTTGTGTCTTTATATGGTCACAGAACCCCTCAGTGACTTCTCATATCCTTATAATTTACAGTAGGGGGTACGTTATTCCTTATAATACATGAGTGATACTCAAGAGTTCCCTGTATAACTCAGCCTGAAGCCTTGTGCCTTTATATGGCCACAGAACCCCTCAATGACTTCTCAAATCCTTATAATTTACAGTAGGGGGTACATTATCCCTTATAATTAATTAGTGATACTCAGAGTTCCCTGTATAATTCAGCCTGCAGCCTTGTGTCTTTATATGGTCACAGAACCCCTCAGTGACTTATAATATCCTCTAATATCCTCTAATACCTCATTTACAGTAGGGAGTACATTAAATTATCTGTTATCTGCCTGTAAATTAGAACTTAGTGATAGGCGATTAAATTCGGCAGGCGCAAATTTGCGGCAAATTTTCGTGTTTCACAGCTGGCGAATAAATTCTCGAAAACTGGCGCGAAAATTTGGCAGCATCAAAAATTTTTTGATGCGCATTGCATGCTATATAAATAATACTAGATGGAAATATTTTCGGGGATATTGATCAGTGAGCCATCTCCAGATATTCTGTGTTACACCTTTCCCCCAAAATACAGCAAAGCCTAAGATGAATAGGAACCAGCTGTAACTGCAAAGACTTCAAAAGTCGTATGTTAATTCATGGGTTTGAGGGTCACATTGTAAGTAATTATTACAATATCCCACGTTAGAAGATGCTGATCTGCGTAATGGAGGGACTATCCATGAGAAGTCACATTACATAGCCAGGAGCTGGAGCCGCTAGGCAGGCAGCCAAAAGGACTCTGGATCTAATGCGGGATAGATGCAAAAATCATGCAGAGAGGAAAATTGGATTTTACCTTCCCTATAGCCATAATTTTACACACAAGATGTTTTAATGAAGAGAGAGAAAGAGATCTATATTTATAGAGTTGCAAAAGCCCTCTTTAATATTATTATTGCTTTCCTCAACTGTATGGGCGTTTGTAGCTGCGACCCGGCAAGGAATGGGCTAATGTTTAGCAATAGCCTCCTGGTGTCCATGAACATAGTAACAAAGGTTGAAAAAAGATACACGTTCATCAAAGTCAACCTTTTATGTCTATATACAACCTGCCTTATTCCAGTTAATCCAGAGGAAGGCAAAAAAAACCCTTTCTGGAGCCTCTCCAATTTAGAAATTCTTTCCTAAATAAAGCATTAGACAATGTATTATATGGTCCCATATATATTTATACATAGTTATAATATCTACCCTTAAAGGAGAATTCAACCGTAAAGTAAAAAAAAAACTCTACCCTCTACACCACATAGACCCCCCTCCCTCCTCCCCCAGCCTAGCTGCTACCCTCCGGGCAAATGCCCCTAATGTTTTACTTACCCTTCTGTGCAGATTCTGTCCAGTGGAGTTCACGGCAGCCATCTTCCAGCTCTTAGATAATCTTCGGAATGAGGGTGGCGCTTCACCAATTTTCTTCACTTGCGGCACATGCGCAGTTGTCGCCAACTGGGAAAATGCTCCAACTGTGCATGCGCCGATATGGCACTTACTTCCCGAAGATTACCGAAGAGAAGAAGATGGCTGCTGTGAACTCAGCTGGACATTGCCCGGGGTAGCAGCTAGGCTGGGGGGGGGGGAGGAAGGAGGGGGCTATATGTAGGGTAGGGGGGTAGGGATTTTTTTTACTTTAGGGTTGAATTCTCCTTTAAGCACCTCTTCTCCAGCTGAAGCCACCCCAATTTAGCCAGTCTTTCTTCATGACTGAGACTTTCCATATCCTTTGCCAGCTTAGATGCCCTGCTGTGAACTCTGTAATTCAATAATATTCCATTGAAGTGCTGGAGACCAAAACGGTACAGCATATTCTAAATGGGGCCTTACCAGTGCTCTGTACAGTGGAAGAATAAACTTCTCTTCCCGCAGATCTATACCCCTTTTAATACAGCTGCGAAGAGTAGAGACTCTGCTACTCCTCACATCTAAAGAGTTAGAGAAGAGTATGGCACCTGTGTGACAAGGAAGCTTGATATGAGTAAGGCTTGGAGTGAGAGCTGAGAAGTTACGTGTCTTTACACCTGAATTTGGTTCCAGTAGAATTGACCTTTTGTTGAGACTGTAGCTCCGAGCTGCTTGTCTAAACCTCTACTTAATACCATATGAATACAAGGTTCATACAAGCTCATGTGATATTGAAAAGTGATGGGGTTTTGGCTGGAAGCTATGAAATTCAGGTCCAGACCTAGTTGATGAGTAGATGATACATCAAGTTATAGGAAATGTTCCCACATAGCTTTTACATGGGACTGAAAGGGAAGGAACTCTTCCCCCCAGATTCCTGGTGTCTGTGGAGGTTTGAGACCCTGCTCTTCTAATGTACTGAATAAGAAAGGAGTATGGTCCCATGTGAGAAGGGAGCCTGGTCTCAGGGCTGGAACTAGGGGTAGGCCTAGTGCACAATAATGGGGGGGCCCTGGGCAGACAAAATTTGAAGAGTCTCTGCCCCACTTGCTCCCTTCACCACTCCCCCTCCTTGTAACCATAATACCCCCCACCATGCAAAGTCTGTTCACATGCACACACATAGGGGGGCAAGGTGGCTGGCTTGCCTAGCATGCCTGGTTGGCTTGGCCTGACTCTGCCTGGTGTGGCTAAGGTTTGGAATTTAATTCTGAGAGGTAAGGTTTGATTTTGTTAATGGGAACCGGGTTCCAATAAAGGGGTATATTGGGGAAAGGGGATATTGAGATAGGAAAGCCCTGGAGTTATAAACGCAGGGGCTGCATGACAAGGGATCCGAATGACCAGCAGCCAAATTACAATGGTTTATATTTAAAGATTGGCAGAATCAGAGGTAGCTGTGAGTGGGTGAGAAGAAATGAGTTAAGGCGGGGGAAAGCTGGGCTGGGGGTGGAGAAAGAGAGGGATATGATGTCAGGGGAAGAAGCTGTTCACTTCCTTATCTTCTGAGCAGGTAGAAACATCCCCCCCCCCCTTTTTTTGCATATTTTGTGAAATGTCAGGAGTTTCTCTTTATCTTCCCATATTATCTATTAATAAGCAAATGTGGAGGTATCACTGCATGTACTGTTATATTGTGGTTTATACAGTATAAACATGAGAGTGTTTGCATGTTATTATTCATGTTAAATGAATGTCCAGTGCTTGATCCAGGGAATGTTTCCGAACGCCATTGGGATCGGGAAGGAATTTTTTCCCTCTTGAGGCATAATTGGCAGTGGCTTCAGACTGGGTTTATTGATCTAAGCAGTGGATATATGATAATGTATTTTAAGTTTTTATTTGTCACAGCAACGGTAGGACCTTGTCAGAGTTCTGCACAGGTAAATTTAGAAGAGGGAGAAAGGAGGTTCTCTCCTGTGACTGCACAGTGGGTTGATTGATACAGACGCTACTACTGCTAGGTAACAACCTGCTTGGATTTCCTATCATTGACACATTGCAGGGCTGCTGAACTTCTCTCATGGTGGGAGATGCAGCTCCTGCTCGTAGCAGAGTTTGGGGCCATCCTTTCTGTGGGTAGAGGCAGCCTAATACTCAGTGGTGGATATAATGACATAGTGCTGATCTCAAGTGAGGAGCGGCAGAGCATAGTAGTGATCCCTTATGGAATTCTGGCTTTGAATATTGCCTTGGGGTAAGACTGGCAAGGTCCTATTTATTTGATAAAATGTTGATAAATGCTGTGGCCATTTTCACCATTTCTGGCTCCTTGTTTTTCATTACTGTGTGTAACTAAGGGGTTCAATGGGATGGCTGAAGGCGAAGGGTCAATTGAGGAGTCCCATTGTCCTGAGATTAGGTAGAGCGTAAATGAGCAAGTATTCCTATTCCTCTGATGTTCAAATGATGGGATTCGGCTGGTAGCTCAGAGATTCAGTCCCCAACCTGGTGTTTGATGAGAATATGGTGTTTCTACTGTATGTCATAAACTGGGTGCAAACTGCTCTTCCAAAACCTACTAAAAGGCTTACATTTGGAAACTCTGCTACAATGGGCACAATAAGTGCCTAAATGTAATTGAGTTTACCACAAGTTTGGCTGATTTTTTTTTAAAATTACCAAATCTGTACGGTGCAAATCGCACAATAATTGACACTTGCAGGTGGATACATCATGTTGTAATTTCCACAGAAGTAGTACCTGTTACAGAAAACCTTCAGTATAAAAACAATTTTGTAGGAGTCGTCTGTAGTGAGGGGCGAATAAATTCTCCAGGTGCGAATTCGCAACTTATTCCACGTTTCACCAACAGCGAATACATTTTCGAAAATGTGATGAGAATTCGCCGGCGAAAAATCCGCCGCATCAAAATTTGGGCGCACATCAGAATAGTCTCAAGCATAAAAATAGTTTGATGCCCATTGACTTTAATGCATTTGGACAAAATAGGCGCGCGTATAAAGATTGTCGGATTGACGAGGGCTGTTTCATGAATTTTGCAGTAAATTTGAATTTTATTTTGGGAAACGGGACAAATTCACCCATCACTAGTCATCTCCAAGAAATGTTTTTTTTCTGCATTTTATTTTGAAGGTCTTCTAGGACATTCATCCTTCCTTTCTTTCTTACATTCCAAGTTTTTCCAAGAACTCTTATTTATTGGCATAAGGATTGTGCATCCTGAGAATATCCAGGAAGAATTCAATTACTCTCCATGATACATAGCATACACTATATGATATACTGCAGACAAAGTCATTTAAGAGTGCCCTTGAATGTAATTTGCTTTCTATTACATTGTTAAAAAGAGGTTATTCCCTGGCGGCATTCACAGATGCTGAATACTGTCCCCTTACTTATTCTTCAGCTTTAATTTGCTTTGCAGATATTTAAACACATCTCACATGCTCAGAGCTGCATTAAGTGGTGATCGATTCATTTTAAGGTATCTACAAACCTTGACTTCAACTTTTTACTTTCCCTTTTTTCTGGAGTGTGTTTTGGGAGTTGTACTACTTGTACTATAGGCACCATCTCTCCCTACTATACCTGCTATCCCACAGCCACACTCCCTTCCCAGAGACTATTATCCACTGTTACTATAGTCACCATCTCTCCCTACTATACCTGCTATCCCACAGTCACACTCCCTTCCCAGAGACTATTATCCCACTGTTACTATAGACACCATCTCTCCCTACTATACCTGCTATCCCACAGTCACACTCCCTTCCCAGAGACTATTATCCACTGTTACTATAGACACCATCTCTCCCTACTATACCTGCTATCCCACAGTTACACTCCCTTCCCAGAGACTATTATACCATTGTTACTATAGGCACCATCTCTCCACATACTCTACTCAACCCACACTCCCTTCCGAGACTATTATCCACTTTACTATAGATTTATTTCCCACAGTCACACTCCCTTCCCAGAGACTATTATACCATTGTTACTATAGGCACCATCTCTCCCTACTATACCTGCTATCCCACAGTCACACTCCCTTCCCAGAGACTATTATACCACTGTTACTATAGACACCATCTCTCCCTACTATACCTGCTATCCCACAGTCACACTCCCTTCCCAGAGACTATTATACCATTGTTACTCTAGGCACAATCTCTCCCTACTATACCTGCTATCCAACAGCCACACTCCCTTCCCAGAGACTATTATCCACTGTTACTATAGACACCATCTCTCCCTACTATACCTGCTATCCAACACCCACACTCCCTTCCCAGAGACTATTATCCACTGTTACTATAGGCACCATCTCTCCCTACTATACCTGCTATCCAACAGCCACACTCCCTTCCCAGAGACTATTATCCACTGTTACTATAGACACCATCTCTCCCTACTATACCTGCTATCCCACAGTCACACTCCCTTCCCAGAGACTATTATACCATTGTTACTATAGGCACCATCTCTCCCTACTATACCTGCTACCCACAGTCACACTCCCTTCCCAGAGACTATTATCCACTGTTACTATAGGCACCATCTCTCCCTACTATACCTGCTATCCCACAGTCACACTCCCTTCCCAGAGACTATTATCCCACTGTTACTATAGGCACCATCTCTCCCTACTATACCTGCTATCACACAGTCACACTCCCTTCCCAGAGACTATTATCCACTGTTACTATAGACACCATCTTTCCCTACTATACCTGCTATCCAACAGCCACACTCCCTTCCCAGAGACTATTATCCACTGTTACTATAGGCACCATCTCTCCCTACTATACCTGCTATCCAACAGCCACACTCCCTTCCCAGAGACTATTATCCACTGTTACTATAGACACCATCTCTCCCTACTATACCTGCTATCCCACAGTCACACTCCCTTCCCAGAGACTATTATACCATTGTTACTATAGGCACCATCTCTCCCTACTATACCTGCTACCCACAGTCACACTCCCTTCCCAGAGACTATTATCCACTGTTACTATAGGCACCATCTCTCCCTACTATACCTGCTATCCCACAGTCACACTCCCTTCCCAGAGACTATTATCCCACTGTTACTATAGGCACCATCTCTCCCTACTATACCTGCTATCACACAGTCACACTCCCTTCCCAGAGACTATTATCCACTGTTACTATAGACACCATCTCTCCCTACTATACCTGCTATCCCACAGTCACACTCCCTTCCCAGAGACTATTATACCATTGTTACTATAGGCACCATCTCTCCCTACTATACCTGCTATCCAACAGCCACACTCCCTTCCCAGAGACTATTATCCACTGTTACTATAGACACCATCTCTCCCTACTATACCTGCTATCCAACACCCACACTCCCTTCCCAGAGACTATTATCCACTGTTACTATAGGCACCATCTCTCCCTACTATACCTGCTATCCAACAGCCACACTCCCTTCCCAGAGACTATTATCCACTGTTACTATAGACACCATCTCTCCCTACTATACCTGCTATCCCACAGTCACACTCCCTTCCCAGAGACTATTATACCATTGTTACTATAGGCACCATCTCTCCCTACTATACCTGCTACCCACAGTCACACTCCCTTCCCAGAGACTATTATCCACTGTTACTATAGGCACCATCTCTCCCTACTATACCTGCTATCCCACAGTCACACTCCCTTCCCAGAGACTATTATCCACTGTTACTATAGGCACCATCTCTCCCTACTATACCTGCTATCACACAGTCACACTCCCTTCCCAGAGACTATTATCCACTGTTACTATAGACACCATCTTTCCCTACTATACCTGCTATCCCACAGTCACACTCCCTTCCCAGAGACTATTATCCACTGTTACTATAGGCACCATCTCTCCCTACTATACCTGCTATCCCACAGTCACACTCCTTTCCTGGAGACTATTATCCACTGTTACTATAGGCACCATCTCTCCCTACTATACCTGCTATCCCACAGTCACACTCCTTTCCTGGAGACTATTATCCCACTGTTACTATAGGCACCATCTCTCCCTACTATACCTGCTATCCCACAGTCACACTCCCTTCCCAGAGACTATTATCCCACTGTTACTTTAGGCACCATCTCTCCCTACTATACCTGCTATCCCACAGTCACACTCCCTTCCCAGAGACTATTATCCCTCTGTTACTATAGACACCATCTCTCCCTACTATACCTGCTATCCCACAGTCACACTCCCTTCCCAGAGACTATTATCCACTGTTACTATAGGCACCATCTCTCCCTACTATACCTGCTATCCCACAGTCACACTCCCTTCCCAGAGACTATTATCCACTGTTACTATAGGCACCATCTCTCCCTACTATACCTGCTATCCCACAGTCACACTCCCTTCCCAGAGACTATTATCCCACTGTTACTATAGGCACCATCTCGCCTTACTTTACCTGTTATTCCACAGCCACAATTGATGTGTAAAGCTAATACATAACAAATGTGTTATGTTTCTTGAAATGGCATTGTTTGTTCTAATGCTCTTTTGCCTGAACTGTCATATATGCAAAGCATGCTTCTAAAAGACAAAAGAGGTTGTAAATTAAGAGTCCTATATGGGAAAGAACTGATTCAATTTGTTACAGTAGTAGCCCCATAGGGTTTCTGCTAACGTAGTTGATCAATACTTGATTCTATTTTAGAATGGAAAAAATACAGTAAGTGGTGAAATTGGAGCGGACCATTCAAGGATAAAAATATTTTTCAAGCCAGCTCTGCAAAAGAAGCCTGACACTATGAGCTGGTGAAGGTGACTGACTACTCTGGAGGCGGGGGGATTGATAGAGGACGTCTAAATAGGGAATGGATAAAGGAAAAGAAAATTGCATTCATAAAAAAATGTGTGCTATATAAGAAATAAGTAGAAACATGAGGGAAAGTTCCCATGGGCAAGAAGCACGTTGATTCTGTTTCTTTTCTTCTTCTACAGTTAGCCAGTAAAATGTATCTGCCCATTGGTTGCTTTATTTTGGCGATGACCTTGAGCAAACTTGTTCCTGTTAGTACTACTAAAAGACTGAATATTTGGTTCATAATGTTTTAATGGCCAGTTAAGGCAACGCATGGCCGCTGGGACATAATAGCTGCACTGTTCCAAATGAATTGGTATATATACTATTGGTACAGTTTTTACTACAAATTTGCATAGTTGCTGTTTACACTGTAGGACAGCATGGAGGGAACACATTAGGGTGTTGAACTGCTGTTGAGCAACTAAAATTAAACACTAAAAATGTTAAAGAATAGAAAGATGTTTTTTTTGTAAACAATAGACATGGAAAAGGGATAGAATATATCCTGTTTCCCTTGTCAATACTGCGGTCCCTACAGGAAGCAGAAACCTAGATGAGAGCTACTCCCTTCTATCCTTCTTGGTGGAGCACAAAGCTGCTCCTTGTAACTAAAGTTCACTGGCTTGCTCTCTTAGAGACAGTGGCGTAACTACCGGGGGAGCAGGGGGTGCGATTGGGCCAGGGCCCGCACACCCGCAGGGCCCCCCGGCAGTCACGCGCCCACTCCAGCGGCTGCAGCGACGCACGGAAGAGGGTGGGGGTGGGGCCCGGCTGCACTGCCCGCACCAGACTAACTAACCTTGTTCACAGGGGCCCTGCTCCCTGACTTCTCTAAAGGGGTTGTCCCTTTAGGGCCTAACACTTCTGGGGCCTTGTTGATCCCAGGCTCAATGGAACATCCACCCAGATCAAATGATGAAGGCCAAAGAGGAAGGACCACCCCTGGCCAAGCACTAAGCTACAGTGAGGCAGGAAATGCTCACCAACCTATGGCCAATGAAATGAATGCATAAATAAGCAAAACTAGACACATGGGCTTTTACTTGGCATCTAGGGAAATTAGGAACTTGTAAGGAATTAAAGCCATAGGGGCTGTTAACCCTATGGGTTCCTACGTAACATTATTAGTTGGGTATAACAGCAGGCAAGGTGCACCCTAGACCAGACTGGATGATGAAATGTGGGATGAGGCACTTGAGTTCACCCACAGAGTTTATCGGAACCCACAGAAACTGTCCAGAATTTGCCAGGGTGTTTTAGACCAGTGCCCCAAATGCCTAAATGATGTGGGTACTGGGCATCCTTTTTATGTCTTCTGGGACTAAACTGTCATACACACTTTCTGGACTGAAATACCGGCACATTTTTAAGATAATCTTGCATTTCCTCATATACTATCCTCAAGCGTGTGTTTATTGGGCATAGCCGTTGAGTTACGTCTGGCATACTTTGGTAGAGGATGCCTGGAAAAATCTGAGGCCACCTGAGAATACTGACAGAACCAGCAGGAAAAGGTTTAGACCATAGAACTTTAAATAATTTATTTTTCTTTAAAAAATAGAGGTTGAAGAAAGTTTAGCCTTCCTGCTTGACTACTGATGGATTGTCTTTCTCTCGGGTTACTCAACGTTCCCAAATAAGATGCGGTTAAATACTAAAGAGGAGCATACAAGCATGTCACAAGCTTCTGCAGTCCTGGGCATTGTTAGGCAGTAGATGATAGAATCCCATGGAATTTAGTGTTAGTTCTGAGGCTGCATTGCGATTCGTAGAAGCTTTGGTATATTTTTACTGAATTTTTTTTTACTGACGTCTTTGGAATAGAGCAATGTATCATTGGTTTACTTGTTCATTTGTTGGAGAGCTCTGACTCCATCCTAACCCTTGGCTGTATGATACATTAGCCATGGCTGCAGTATTATTATTATGAAGCCATTTGATATAATGAGTAGCTGCTGATGCAGCAGACCAATGCTGTTCCATTTAGAGAACATGTCTTTTTTTATAGGATGATTTTATGTAAGCCTTTCAATTGAAGAATAACACACAAGTATCTTGAATTGTTCGCTACCTGCTTTGACAACCGAGTTAAAAATGGATGGCTTCTTGTTTGCCTGCTACAGCTCAGCATATAATACCATTTAACAAATCTCCCAATACTGGGGAGTTTAGAATAATCCCCAATGCAACCAATCTATGGTGCTAGTCAAAACCTCTCCCGGAAGTGTATTAGAAACCTTTAATTTATACAACATTCTACCTTCCAATAATGATCCATACACATAAGCTGGGCTCTGGCTGTTTGAAGCACCCATGGGGTAAACAAAGCACTAACAGCTAATTATTAGTTCAATGTCAGCAACAGATTATTCCAGGAATGTCATCTGTGTTTATTTTAATAAGCTCCTAGGGAGATTCCCTACTGAAATAATATTTATTTTGATGCGCAGAACATTTCTCAATAATTGTGGCCCTTGTGCACTGATCACAAATAGCCCAGCAAAGAATAACTATCCCAAAAACCCAGAGAAGAAAAGCACTTTATTCTATTGGCAAGGGTGGTGGGGGGATGAGCTTGAGTTTAAAGATCCCATCCTCAAGAAGAGGGATACCAGTGGCGTAAATGGATGTTACAGGGCCCCACAGCAAATTAATTTTAGGGCCCCCCAACATATCTAGAGGTTGTCCTTTTTTACACCTATATATTGAAATTGCTCATTAATTAGAGCCTCACTGGGCCCCCTATACCTCCTGGGCCCCCCTGCAGCCACAGGGTCTGCTTCATCTGTAGTTAAGCTCCTGCTTGTGGGGTCCCTATACCTCCTGGGCCCCCCTGCAGCCGCAGGGTCTGCTTCCTCTGTAGTTACACCCCTGAGAGATACCCAACCTTATTTACCTGTGAGCTATATTCAAATGTAAAAAGAGTTGGGGAGCAACACAAACAGGAAAAAGGGCCCTGGATGTGCCAAATAAGGGCTGTGATTGGATATCTGGTAGCCCCTATGTGGATACTCTACAGCAGGGATCCCCAACCTTTTGAACCCGTGAGCAACATTCAGATGTTAAAGGAGTTGGGGTGCAACACTAGCATGAAAAATGTTCCTGGGGTGCCAAATAAGAGCTGTGATTGGCCATTTAGTATCCCCTATGTGGCAACATCCAAGGGGGTTGGAGAGCAACATGTTGCTCACGAGCTACTGGTTGGGGATCACTGCTCTACAGGATACTCTTTTTGGCAGTACACCAAGCCTGGAATTCAAAAATAAGCACCAGCTTTGAGACAATTGAGAGCTACATCCAAGGGGTTGGCGAGCAACATATTGCTTGCAAGCCACTAGTTGGGGATCACTGCTCAAGACAGATAAAATATTCAGTTACATGGCAATAAGGAAGAGAGCAGTGGCCAAGCTATTCTACTTCACTCCAGAATTAATTTTGCTTTGCCTAGTCAACAATGAGACCAGATGAACACGTGGACTTGAATCTAATATGCACTATGGTTACATTTTACAGCTGTAGTCTTTGCACCCAAAACTGGAGACCCAAGGAAAGCCTAAACCTTCCTTTCGTAATCTTCTTCCTGGAAGACTGAAACTCAACAATAGTGTTTAAGAAGATGTTGATTGATACATGCCTTTAATATATGGTAATAGTGCTCAAAGGAACCCAGCAGAACTAGTGTAAGGACATGTTGTCCATGTGTCTATGGGTGACTTTGCACTCAACTTGCATAAGAAGAAAACTTGTTGTCTTTCTTCCTTATTATTCCTTAAGATATCATTTCTACTATCCACGAGCCTTTACTGTCCCATCAAGCAAGTATAGCAAGTGTTATTATAGTAAACTAGATGAAACCATAACTAGAGAATTAAGGCATTTCCCAAGTAAAAACATATTCCAGCCTGAAAACAAGTCCATGCCTCGTATGTGTTGAGGATTAGTTGGAAAGTTTGCCATTTTAACTGAAGGTGAAATCTGCTAGGGAAGAAAGCAAAGTTAGTAGAACAGGGTATTTGTAGCAAATGTTATTATAGTAAAGTCTCAAGTGCACATAGCGCATCCGACGGTGACATTGCAAGGAAGCTGTGAAAACATAATTTCCGGAAAGCTGTGATCCATGTGCTGTGAATGGCAAAAAGTTACAATACTAGTGTTAATCACACCTGCCTGACTGCTTGATGCTTCCAACCAAAACAGATGTCATTTTGGTCTTGACTTCTTTTAATGTGTATAAATATATGTGGCTCTTACAACATTGCTAACAACTAAATACGAAACATTGACTGGGTAATAACACACCTGTGTCAGACTAACTGACTTTAATTGCTTACATTTCCACTGGAGGCCACTATCACCAACTTCTATATACTATACAGCAGGAATCCCCAACCTTTCAAACCCATGAGCAACATTCAGAAGTAAAATGAGTTGGGGAGCAACACTAGCATGAAGAATATTCTTGAGGTGCCAAATAAGGGCTGTGATTTGCCATTTAGTAGCCCCTATGTGGATTGTCAACCTACATTGAGACTCTGTTTGGCATTACACCTAGTTTTTATGCAGCCAAAACTTGCCTCCAAGCCTGGATTTCAAAAACAAGCTCCTGCTTTGAGGCCACTGGGAGCAACATCCAAGGGGTTGGAGAGCAACATGTTGCTCACGAGCTACTGGTTGGGGATCACTGCTATACAGCATGCGTGGCAGTTCTTTAGTATGTCTGTCAAGCAGCTCTCAACATCCAAAGCTTGACACAGCTGAACTGGGTTAGTCTTAGGTAAATTTCTATAAACTGCAGCACAATTAAATGGTGGTCAAAGGGTCTATTTCTGGATTTGCCAAGCCAACTATGTGGGTCTCCAAAAAGCTTTTCATGAATATAGAAGGTCCTGAGTGATAAATTTTAATAGAAAAGTGCCAACTAGTTCATGATTACATACAGGTATGGGACCTGTAATCCAGATATTTCTGTAATTTGGATCTTCATACCTTAAAACTACAAAAAAATCATGTAAATATTAAATAAACCTAATAGTCTGGACGAGGATTAATTGTATCTTAGATCAAGTACAAGTTACTGTTTCATTATTACAGAGAAAATCGAAATCATTTTTAAAAATTTGGATTATTTGGATAGAATGGAGTCTATGGGGTAAATTCATCAAAGAGTGAAGTTCCGCCACTAGAGTGAAATTCCGCAGCTCTCAATTCATTTCTATGGGATTTTGAAAGGCATATTTATCAATGGGTGAAAGTGAAAGTTCACCCTTTGATAAATACGCCTATAAAAATCCCATAGAAATGAATGGAGAGTGGCGGATTTTCACTCTAGTGGCGGAACTTCACTATTAACTTCACTCTTTGATAAATATACCCCTTTGGGAGACAGCCTTTCCATAATTCAGAGCTTCCTGGAAAACGGGTTTCCCAAAAAACGGATCCCATACCTATATTATTATCGCCAGATACTGTCTAGAAAGTAGTAAGCAGGGGAAACAGTCTGGTGTGTAACGTGGTAGCAGTTTCTCCATACCTAATAGAAAAAGAATCGCATGGGTATGGGATCTGTTATCCAGAAAGTCATCATTGTGAAAGCTATAAAAATGTCCGCTTGTGTCCTATTTAAACATGTATAAGACAATTTCGTGCCCCTGATTTTAACTAAGCCAACATAGTTCCATGTATAATGTTTTGCTTTTAACAACACGGTGTGTCGCAATCCAAATCTGGAAAATCCTAGCATTTGGCATAATAGATCCAATATCTGTCATTTTATCAACTTGCCATTGGCTTTTCAGCCCTATGGATGATGAAACGAAGGCCCTGCAATAGGCTGCTGGCATAAGGAGGGTCAAACAGAGTCCCAGATGCCAAAATCCCCTGCATCAGCCTGCTTGGACTCTCTCTTCATCTTCTCTTTTCCTACTTTCCTTCTCATCCGAATCCCCATTACAATCACAGCTGCTGACTGCAGCATAGGATGCTCTCTGCATACCAATAGGTCCCCGCTGCATCCCCATTGGCTGAGTGGGGAGGGTGAGAAATCACAGAACAGGTGCTGCTTTTCACGTTGTATGTTTGTATGCTTACACTGCACACAAAAACTCACACATACTGCATTCTTGTCTCTTCTTGTGCTTGTGCCAAAATGCGAGGAGCGAATGGGGACTGTCAGCAGGGTTAGAGAAAATGCACAGGCCCCAGAGAGAGTAAGAGAGAGGGGGGATAGAGATTAGTGTCAAAGGCAGCTATTCAGTAGCATAGGAATCTCTCTAATAGAGAGGGTGATACATCAACTTCCATACAAGTACTGTAGGCAAAACGCAAAAAAAATATGGTAGAGCTTGTCCTATCAGGGCTGAGATGTGTGTTTCTGCACAGCAGTAAGAACATAGAGAAGAGAGATATTAGTGGTCATTTACCATGATCATGGATGGTAAGGGTAAGTCCTTATTGCTCATTCGAGAAGACTGGAGGGGGTCAATATGGCACCCCCACTTGCCCCTCATTAAAGGGGAATTTAATATAAGCTTCAGAATACTAAAATAAGAAACTTTGTAAATACAATCAATTAAAAATGCTGTACCGTTTCCGAAATAATCAAGTTTATGTTCAGTATCCCTCTCTCAGCATCTGTTTCTCCTCATTCTGTCTTCATTCAGGAGTTGGGTGTCAGATGAACAATCCAATATATCTTATAGGGGGGGGGGCTCTTTTTGCCTAGAAGATGTATAAAAACTCACTCAATTAAAATCACCAGACATCATGTCTCTCTACATGCAGAATTTCTGCAAAAAGCAGTTATTTTGTTAGATTTTGTTTGTACTGGAATCAGTTATTTGAGTGAGCTCTAATTCATCTGCAGGGAACGGGAGCTCCCCCGTATAAGGTATATTGGATCATTCATCTGACACCCAACTCCTGCATGAAGACAGAAGGAAGAGAAACAGATGCTGAGAGAGGAATAGTGAATGTAAAGTTGATTATTTCTGAAACAATGCAGAATATTTAATTGTATTTAGAATTTAGTTTCTTACTTCAGTATGAGGAAGCTTATATTAAATTTCCATTTTCGCAATAGTTCCCCTTTAATATAGCACTGTGTGCTGAATGAATGTAGACCTATAATCATGGGTGCCGGTCCATTCTGAGTGGTACTATTATTAAGGTGCTATTGGTGGGACAAAGTGCATAAACATGTTGTCTTGTAGTTGTTCTTACCACTTTTAGAATCTTGCCTTTATTGTACAAGTACAAATATATTTGTCATGGAGTGTTTGTCCCTTGGTATTTACCAAGTATGAACCTCTGGGGCAAATCCACACGCAACCACGACCTGTTGACTAAACAGAGATCTAAACGTTTCCACAATAAACCGATAAACAAGTGTCATTAATATTGCTTTTATTCATGGAATCTCTCATGGGCTGGAGATGAATTAGGCAAAAAAACAACATGAAGCTGTTGATCCAGCTTCCACAATACAACAAAGGGTATATTATTATATCAATGAGCCAGTCTATGGAGTCATTGAACATCGCTAACCCACCTGTAACCCCCTCAATAAACATTATACACATTGGACATTTGCATAAAGGAAACACATATGCGATCAGGCACAGTTCTTTCTATAGCAGCACTAGCCAACGTTTTCCTTGTAGGGGGGTCAATAACTGTATAAACCGTGGGCTGCAGATCCTGTGGGCAGACTACTTCATGGGCTGGATTATATTAACATCATGAAGTCATCCAACGTTATCTTCAGATCCAATGGACCATAAAAAAATGACTTGGAGAGCCATATCTGTCTGGAAGGTTACTCATTGGAAAGACCCATGGATTCTACGCAGGCCAATAAATTAAAATAAACAATATACGTAAAATTATAAATTCAAACACATTTAGCGCTTCTTCTTCTTCCGAATTCTTCATACTTTGGAATTTGAAATGGAAAAAAAGGAAATTGGCAAAATCAAAGGACAAATTTCAATATACATGCACAAAGGCCAATACCAGCCTGGAGCACTCTCTGTGTAGAACAGAATCATGAACATCTCAATGACATTAACAGACGCATGCAACGTTTTTCAGCAAAAAACAAAAAATTTGTTGCGATGCTGCAGTGAGGCAACTAAACCGTTATCTACAGTACTGAAACTCAATCCTTCAGATATTTCAAATAATAAATAACATTAGCATTAATGTGATCGCTATATACAAGGTTGATCCATGCCGCACATCCCTTCCCCACAGTTGGAAATAAAAGATTGTACATACATAGAAACTTTGTTAAAAAGAGACTTCGTACATGTTTATTCGCCCCTTTGTCATAACAATCCTAAATCTTTCAAAATCTACCATTTGTTATTGTTTTCCACCTGAGTAAAAGTCGTGATTCACAGTTCAAAGAATAGACTCAACCGTGTGCAACAAGAAGCTTCTGCTGGGAATATGGGACAGCACTGTAAAGATATGGGTAGAAATACCTTCTACCGTCATTCTGTTCAATATTTAGCCTGTCAAGGCTTCTTTAATTAAACTGGGAGACTATGGGGCAAATTCACTAAGATTCGTAGTTGCGCCAGGCGCAACTTCGCCGCACTTTGCCACACTTCGCCAGGCGTAGTTTCGCCAGCACTCCGCAAATTCACTAAAATCCGAAGTTGCGCACAGGGGTGGCGTAAGGTTGCGAAGTTGCGCTAGCGTTGATTCGCTAAGCGAAGCGAAGTTACGCTAGCGATGGTTAATTTGCATACTGCGCCAAATTCAAATTTCAATGGAGGAATACGTAGAATCACTACAAATGCCTGGGAAACCTTCAAAACATCAGATAAAATGTTTTTTTTTGCCCTACACATGTGCCCACTGTATAGTTAAGTTGCCATGAGTTAGGAAATGTAGGGGGGAAGGAGGGGAGCCCCAAAAAATTTTTTGATCTTTTTCAGCCTATCACCCATAATATAGGAAAAACGCCAGCGTTTTTTGGGACTTAGAAAAGGACTTTTTTTGAAGCAATCCCTATCTACTCTATTGAGCTTCGCCTTGTCTGAGGTGGCGAAGGAAGTCTAGCGTAAAAGGTAGCGTTCAGTACACTGCGCGCATTAGTGAATTTGCGTAGTTACGTCCGTAGCGTATATTCCCCAGGCGTAAGGGTGCGAAGTAACACTAGCGAATTTACTCCATCGTTCGTTAGTGAATTTGCGAAGTAACGAAAATGCCCAACGCTAGCGAATTGACGCTAGCGTTAGGCGCTTAGTGAATTTGGGTCTATAAGAGATGTTTCAAAGAGTGAGTACTATATACAGGGATCAGTTATACAGAAAGCTCCAAATTAGGGAAAGGCCATCTCCCATAGACTCCATTTTATCCAAGTAATTCAAATTTTTAAATATTATTTCATTTTCCTGTATAATAATAAAACAGTAGCTGATGCTTCATCCAAACTAGGATATAATGAATCCGTATCGGAAGCCAAATAAGCCTACTGGGTTTATTTAATGTTTGAATGCTTTCCAGTAGACATAAGGCATGAAGATCCAAATTACGGAAAGATTCATTAAAACCCTAGGTCCCGAGCATTTTAAATAACAGGTCCCGATATTGTGTTCTCTATTTTGAAACATTACTTTCCTAGAAGGCAATTATTTTATTATTACTAGCAAAGCATGAGGTATAGGGGCCCCACAAGGCCCTAATTCATATAAAATTTCAATAAATATTGGTAAAACAGGTCAACTTTTAGACATTTTGGGGGCCTGAAAAATAGTTTTCTTTGGGGCTCAGTAATATCTAATTACGCTGCTGGGCTTGAGACTTAACAAAGGACTCAACGAAGCCCAAAACATTGACTTTTGTCTACAGTTGGAGCCATTAAAGCACTTTTAATGCAACAATTATTTGTCTTTGTGCTACAGGGAACATTTTCTTTGATAGGTTGTGACCAATGACAGGTTGGGTTTACACCATACCTGCCACGTCCACAAGGATTACTTTATCTGGTTAAGCACTCCATGTTTCATAATGATAGAACTTACTAGGCATCTTTGTGTGAACAGAAAATCATTAATGAAAATCAGAATGCAGGTAGATTCAGTAATAGCTATTGCTTTCTCTGGGAAAGTACATGTCTAAGGTACAGCCCATATAAAAATGTTTCTGCTTGGCCACCAACCGGCATGTACATCATTTATTGCTTTCCAAATTATGGTATATACGACGCAAGTAATGCCATGCCAGTGAAGACCAAGGGGGTTATTTATTAAAATACAAATGCCAAAAACTCAAAAGAGTCAAGTTTTTTTTACTATAAAATCCAAATTTTTAGTGGAAGAAAAAACTCAAAGTTTTCAGGATTTATTATACCCCGAGGATGGAAAAAGTCAGAATCCGAAAATCCTGCATCTCAGACCTGCTGAGATGAAGCCATTTTGGTTTGTGTGTTTAATACAGAATATCTAAATGCATTTAACCTACTTATCCCATTTAAAGGAGAACTAAACCCCCACAATGTTAAGTCCCCATCGGCCCCCCTCCGTTGGCCCCTTCCCTGCCCCCCCCCTGTACAGCCTTACCACAGAATTCTGTCCCCTCTTGAAATAGTGACCACACATGCTGTCAGTCCTCTGGTGCTGATGTCTGCCCTCGCGAGAGGTCGCGTCATTTTCGCGCATCGGCGCGTCCGCGTCGAGTTGGTCGCGCGCGCGCGGACGAAGGTTCGCGGGCGCGCGCCCGTTTTTGACGCATGCGCACAGCGCGTAAAAGGACGCCGAGGCCTGCAAATCACTGCGAAGTGATCTTGCCTTGACACTAAGCGTTCCTGAACTTTTGACTGTCTGATCCATTGGTTTCCTGAATATTTTGGCCTGTTTATCGACTCTTCTTTCGGATTCTCCCTCGGTACCGCAGATCCTGTTTCCTGACCTTGCCTGGCTTGACTACGTCCTCGTTTTACCCTATTCGGCTACTTCGACTCGGTTTCTACACAAGTGCTGCTGAACACCTACTACCGGCACCTCTGTTACTCTCTGCCTGGACTTATTCCTGTCTCCATTCGGGCTCTGAGTTCCAGTAAGAGGCATAGGGGAGGCTATTAATTCGTCAGACCTACCACAGCGCCTGATAGTATCACTTCGCCAAGTATGGAGTCTGACGGTGATCAAGCCTCTAAGCCATTTGATGCCCTCGTGCAGCAAATCACTTCTCTCACCAAGGCGGTGCGAGACCTCCAAGGGGGTTATCAACAGATCCAGCTGCAGCTACAAGATCTTGCTTCTCCTGACAACCCTCCTCCAGCTCCCGCATCTCAAGCTCTACCTACCGCTTCTGCTCCTGCATTTTCTGAACCCAAGGTGGCGCTACCTGAAAAATTCGCTGGAGATAGAAAACTTTTCCGGGCTTTTTTCCATGGCTGCCGCCTGGTCTTCTCCTTAAAGCCACAGACCTATGCCTCCGAACAAGTCAAGGTGGGAGTGATTATTTCTCTACTGTCTGGGGAACCGCAAGCTTGGGCACATCGTCTCATGGAGAGTCAAAGTCCACTCCTGAATGACTCTAGTACTTTTTTCCAGGCATTGGGTCAAATCTATGATGACCCTAGACGTGACGTGTCTGCTGAAGCAGCTATTCGTTGTCTTCGTCAAGAAAGACGACCCGTGGAAGAGTACATCTCAGACTTCCGGAGGTACGCTGCAGACACGGAATGGAATGATAAAGCTTTAAGACATCAATTCCGTATTGGTCTCTCTGATGCCTTAAGAGACGAATTGTCTCGTGTAGCAATGCCTACTGATCTGGAAGGCCTTATTGATCTGGTGATTCAGATGGATCAACGCCTAAGAGAAAGACGTGCTGAAAGATCTTCTTCCTGGCTCCTTCCCAAGGCTCCTTTGCTCCCTCGTTTTCTTCTTCTTCATCTGCTGTGGAATCGGGTGAGCCCATGCAAATTGGTCTTTTAAGATCGGCCATTTCACCTGAAGAAAGACTTCGTAGACGCCAATTAAATCTCTGTCTATACTGCGGTTTGTCTGGCCATTTCTTGAAGGATTGTCCCACTCGTCCTTCAGGTAAAACAAGACTGTCTTTTTTGTCCGTTAACACCTCATCTAGGGGAGTTTCACCATTAATTCTTCCCATTTCTCTACAGTGGCTCCAAGGAAGAATTAAAGCTTCTGCCATCATTGACTCTGGGGCTTGTGACTGTTTCCTTGACTCTGAGTTTGTTAAGAATCACGACATTCCCATTCGTCTTAAACAAGATCCCTTTTCTGTAAGAACAGCCGATGGGTCACCACTTTCTTCCGGGCCTGTGACACATGAGACGATTCCCCTGAATGTTTTGATTACTCCCTACTATTCAGAGTCTATTGTATTCAATGTCATTTTTTCTCCTTTGTTCCCCGTTATTTTTGGATTACCCTGGTTGAGACGTCACAATCCTTCAATAAATTGGTGCACTGGTGTTCTGCAATTCAACTCAAAGTTTGGTGTCACTCATTTAGCCACTAAGAGTTGTGAAAATACTTCCCTAGCCCTATATACACCCGGTGATGTTCGTCTAACGACAATACCTTCCTTTTTGCATGAATTCCTAGACGTTTTTGATGAGAAGGGGGCTGACAAGCTTCCCCCTCATCGGGTTTATGATTGCCCGATTGATCTTCTTCCCGGAGCGGCTATTCCCTTCGGACGTATCTACCCTCTTTCAGAACCTGAACTACTGGTATTAAAGAATTATATTGACGAGAATTTAAAGAAAGGATTCATCCGTCCGTCAACTTCGCCAGCTGGGGCTGGCATATTTTTCGTAGAGAAGAAGGATCACTCGTTACGTCCATGCATTGACTATAGGCAGTTAAACCATATAACTGTCAAGAATCGTTATCCTCTTCCTCTTGTTCATGAACTATTTCAAAATCTTCGAGGTGCAAAGATATTCTCAAAGCTCGACCTACGAGGGGCCTACAATTTGGTGAGAATTCGGGAGGGCGATGAGTGGAAGACAGCCTTTAGATCTCGCTATGGGCATTTTGAATACCTTGTCATGCCGTTTGGTCTCTGCAATGCCCCCGCGACGTTTCAGCACTTCGTCAATGATATTTTTAGAGACATCCTCGATCAATTTGTTATTGTCTATTTGGATGACATACTTATTTTTTCTGCATCGTTAGAAGAGCATATTCAACATATGAAGAGGGTTTTCAACAGACTCCGGACCCATGGTCTTTTTGCTAAATTGGAAAAGTGTGAATTTAATAAAACTTCCATCGAATTCTTAGGCTTCATCATCTCTGATCAAGGAATATGTATGGACAAGAAGAAGGTTGCGACGATTCTTGAGTGGCCAACGCCTGACAGTCGCAAAAGTTCAAAGATTTGTGGGTTTCGCCAATTTTTACAGAAAGTTTATTAAAGACTTTTCTAGAATCATTGCCCCCATTACAGATTTAACCAGCTCTTCTAGACATTTTTTCTGGACTCCTCAAGCTCAGTCTGCCTTTCAAAGATTGAAAGAATTATTTGTCTCGGCCCAGATTCTTAAACATGCAGATCCTGCTTTGCCTTTTGTCCTTGAAGTAGATGCTTCTGAAGTCGCGGTAGGGGCTATTCTTTCTCAAAGGTTTGGATCCCAAGGTTCTCTTTTTCCTGTAGCTTTTTTTTCCAAGAAACTTTCATCCTCTGAGAAGAATTATGATGTTTCCGATAGGGAACTCCTCGCAATTAAGGCTGCCTTTGAAGAGTGGAGACATTTGTTGGAAGGAGCTGCACATCCTGTTTTAATTTTCTCGGATCACAAGAATTTGGAATATTTGCGTACAGCCAAACGTCTCAAGCCTCGACAGGCGAGGTGGGCCTTATTCTTTTCTCGTTTCAATTTTCACATTACTTACAGACCAGGAGCCAAGAATGGCAAGGCTGATGCCCTTTCCCGTATGTTTTCCGAAGAAGGTGAATGCCCTGAACAGACCCATACCATCCTCTTACCACAAAACTTCCTTTTGTTACAGTCTGAACTTATGTCTAGAGTCAAAGAAGCTTCTTCTGCCTCTGATACCGCCCCAGATCTAGAACCAAAGGATGGTTTTCTCTTCTTCAAGAATAGAATTTTTGTTCCTGAGAAACTTCGTGTGGAGGTTCTTCAATTTGTTCATAATCATCCTTTGTCCGGGCATTTGGGAACAAAGAAAACCATTGACTTAGCTAAAAGACTTTTTTTTTGGCCAGGGATGAATAAGGATTGTAGGTTGTTTGTCCGTTCTTGTGAGACCTGTGCTCGTTTTAAATTCTCTCGTTCACGACCCATGGGACTTCTTCATCCTTTACCAGTCCCTGACAGGTTTTGGGGATCTATTTCAGTGGACTTTATTGTGGAATTACCTCCCTCACAGGGTTTTAATACAATTTTTGTTGTGGTTGACCGTTTATCCAAGATGGCGCACTTTATTCCCCTCACGGGTATTCCTTCTGCTGCCTCTACGGCTGAGGTCTTCATTAAAGAAATCATCAGACTACATGGAGTTCCTGATGAGATCGTGTCCGACAGGGGAGTTCAATTCACATCCAAATTCTGGAGAGCACTTTGTCAGTCCCTGAAGATTAAACTTCTTTTTTCCACAGCTTTTCACCCTGAAACTAACGGGCAAACAGAAAGAACAAATCAAACCCTTGAGCAGTATCTTCGTTGCTTTACTTCCTTCCTACAAGATGATTGGTATCAACTTCTTCCATTTGCTGAATTTTCATACAATAACTCTGTGCACTCTTCTACCAAGGAGACTCCTTTCTTTGCCAATTACGGCTTTCATCCTCAGGTATTACCCAACCTACCCAGAGAAGTAACAGTACCCTTACTACAAGACCGACTTGCCTTTTTGTCAAGTAATCTTCAAAAGATCCAGCAAGCTATGACTTTGTCACAGAGATCGTACAAGTTTTTTGCTGACAGAAAGAGAAGAGGAGGTCCAGAATTTAAGGTAGGGGATCAAGTATGGTTGTCCACTCAGCATGTTAAATTAGACTGCCCTTCCAAGAAGTTAGGACAGAAATTTCTTGGCCCATTTATCATCACTCAACAAATAAATAAAGTGGCTTTCAAGCTGAAGTTACCGGCATCCTTCAAGATCCATCCAGTATTTCATGTGTCTCTTTTCAAGCCAGTTGTCAAGAACACGTTTCCTGGTCGTTCTTCTTCTCCTCCAGTGCCAGTGTCTATCCAAGGGGTCGAGGAATTCGAAGTAGGTGCAATTCTGGATTCCAGGTACCACAGAGGTCAGTTACAATATCTTATACATTGGAAGGGGTATTCTCCTGAAGAGAGGTCTTGGGAACCAACAAACAATGTTCATGCTCCTCAGCTTATTAAGCTGTTTCACAAACGCTATCCTGCTAAGCCTGGGCCCGTCCTGAGGCCGCGCCTTGAGGGGGGGCAATGTCAGTCCTCTGGTGCTGATGTCTGCCCTCGCGAGAGGTCGCGTCATTTTCGCGCATCGGCGCGTCCGCGTCGAGTTGGTCGCGCGCGCGGACGAAGGTTCGCGGGCGCGCGCCCGTTTTTGACGCATGCGCACAGCGCGTAAAAGGACGCCGAGGCCTGCAAATCACTGCGAAGTGATCTTGCCTTGACACTAAGCGTTCCTGAACTTTTGACTGTCTGATCCATTGGTTTCCTGAATATTTTGGCCTGTTTATCGACTCTTCTTTCGGATTCTCCCTCGGTACCGCAGATCCTGTTTCCTGACCTTGCCTGGCTTGACTACGTCCTCGTTTTACCCTATTCGGCTACTTCGACTCGGTTTCTACACAAGTGCTGCTGAACACCTACTACCGGCACCTCTGTTACTCTCTACCTGGACTTATTCCTGTCTCCATTCGGGCTCTGAGTTCCAGTAAGAGGCATAGGGGAGGCTATTAATTCGTCAGACCTACCACAGCGCCTGATACATGCAGAGTGAGTGCAGTGGAGGTCAAGGCCATCTTCTTCTCTTTGGTAATCTTCATGTCTTCTTCCTCCCCTTCGGCAATTACAGTCTCTTTCAGCACATGCGCAGTTGTAGAGAACCGGAAGATTGCTCCAACTGCTCATGCATCATTACGCCGCTCACTTCATGAAGATTACAGAAGAGAAGAAGATGGTGCCAGTGAGCTCCGCTGCGCTCACTCTGCATGTGCGGTCGCTATTTCAAGATGGGACAGAATTCTGGGGTTAAACTGTGCAGGGGGGAGGCAGGGAGGGGGACAGTGGGGACTTAACATCGTGGGGGTTTAGTTCTTCTTTAACACAGAAAATTGCATCACAGCATCCCTTCTAATTAAAGAGTTCACCAACAATGGTGCATTGATATGCTGTAAAGGTTCCATGACGCATTTCACATACAAATCCAATTGGCTTCATCTGTATATAATTCAATGGGAGAGGTCACTATCCACTTTGGTTTGTGTGGTCTGTGCCGGAATTAGCCAAAAAATTTGACTATTTTGGACTTTTCGGGCAAGAATCCCAAAAAATCTGGCTTTTCAGGGAAAATCCTGAAAATATCTAGCAAATTGTGGAAAACACTTGTATGATTTGGGATTTTATCGAGTTTGTCCCCGATCCAATGAAATCGTGCTTTTTTAATAATAAATATGGTCCAATCGGATTTAGATAAATAAGGCCCCTAAACGAGCACTGGTTTAATACCATCCACCTCAGTGCACACAAATTACATACAGTTTTTTGATGACCTCATCAAACAAGCAGACCTTTATAGGTATTCCCAGATTTAGATACTAGGAACAACACCCACAAAATACAGATGGAACAAACTCTGTTGACATAAATCTTTTTCCTATACCCAGATATAAATTAAGCATTTCCTAAGCTGTGATGTTGGATGTACATTATGTCTTGGCTTTGGCCTACTTATCTACTCTACTCGTTTACTCTCTTAAAGTGGACCTGTCACCCAGACACAAAAATCTGTATAATAAAAGTTCTTTTCAAACTAAACAAGAAATCCAATTTCTATTTTTTATTAAAGCATTCATAGCCGTTGTAAGCTCATTTAAAAATCTCAGCTGTCAATCAAATATTGTCTGCCACTCCTCTATGCCAGTGGCATAGAGGCGGGGCAGACAATTACTTTCACTTTCCATTCAGCACTTCCTAGATGTCACTGCTCTCCCCACTTTCCCCCGTTCTCTTTACCATTTAATTGCTTAACCAGGGCATGGGGATGGACATCGGGCCCCCTATTCTGGTGCACAAACAAGATTCTGAGATGATACAAGGCTTGCCTTAATAACAGTGTCCACAAAATGGCTCCTGCCTGCTTGTTATAATTTTGAAATCCCAGACTGAAGGAAGCAAGATTCAAATAATTTATATAGTGTAATTAAAGTTCATTTTGCTTGACTAATGTGATAAAATAGGATTTTGAATAATTTTTTTGGGTGACGGGTCCCCTTTAAATTTGGTTAGTCCATTAATAACAGCATTTACTGCCTTATTAGTCATAGATAAATGTTATTAATAAAGATGACATACAACTAAATGACACTTAGGGGCCGATTCATCAAGAGTCGAATATCGAGGGTTAATTAACCCTCAATATTCGACTGGGAACTAAAATAGTTCGACTTCGAATATCGAAGTCGAACGATTAAATCCTTCGAATCGAACGATTCAAAGGATTTTAATCCAACGATCGAAGGAAAATCCTTCGATCAAAAAATCACAGGCATTTATAACATTGACTTCGGTAGGTTTTATCTACCGAAGTAGGTGGTAGAAGTATTTTTTAAAGAGACAGTACTTCGACTATCGAATGGTCGAATAGTCGAACGATTTTTACTTCGAATCGTTCGAATTCGATCGAATTCGATCGAATTTAACCAATGGTCGAAGTACCCAAAAAATACTTCGAAATTCGAAGTTTTTTTCATTCGAATCCTTCACTCGAGCTTCATGAATCGGCCCCTTAAAGAAGAACGGCTAAACCTTTCTGATCTACAGGGACTTTATTTTGCACCAGACTACATTATAATGAAGAGGTTGATTAATAAAATATACTAAAATAACTTTTAAATAGTTTTCATTTTAAACTGAACTGAAATGACAAAAATTACAGAAATGATCTTCACTTATAACCATATAAAGCTGGAAGGAGACCAATTATTCCAAACATTGTTCTGAGATTGATTGGTGGCCCTAATTTAGGTGCTGGGCAGTTGGCAATCACCGGTTAAAATACAGCTGTGAAATATTAAACTTCCAAAGATGTCCAAAAATGTAAGCCATTGTTCTTTTCATTATTAGCATTCTCCAACATTCTTCTTCCACTCTATGCACATGGTTTAAATAATATATATATTTGTATATATACATTCATCCAGGGTATTGTTTTCTACATGTAAAGGATAACATCTAGATATATTTTACACATATAAAGATATTTAATAGGCCATGCATGTCGAGGCAAGATGCAATTTTTTCGGGGAGATGCAGGCAGTGTTTGTCCATTCCAGTTAGGAATTCATTGTGAAAGTAAATGCAGATATCATCTAATGTCTATATGAAATACAGTCTGATTTCTACTTCAAGTATTACTGCACTTGAATGATGTTGAATTCCAGGTCCCGCAGTCCAACCCAAAGTTATAAAGACAATCAAAAAAAAAAAATTCTTTCCAGCTCTCGTCTCGTTTTCCTGCAGGTGACTTGTGACCCAACTTCACTGCCTGGTATCGATTTAAAAAAAAAAAAAGACTTCTTAATTTTTTGAGACACTAGACAACCCAAAGGAAAACCGCACTTCATCAGCTTTTCACAAGTGTTATTAACAGTGAAATGCCAGATCAGTGTCTGGTCCCGGAAGGAATGGATTCACTATTGCATCCTGGTCCCCTCTCACAGCACATTACAACACTAAGTGCTTTTCCAAGATGCAGGGTAAGGAAGAAGAATGAGACAGAAGGTGCTAATAAGCCATTACCATGCCGGCCAAAAAAGACGAGGGCTGATAGACAAAGCCTCATTTATGCTTGCTCCCCGTCATGCATCCATAGAGATCACACCAAGGAGATGGGCACTGGGCTGTGTGGGTTGCTATGGATGAACTCTGGATTAATAAAGGTGAACCCAGCAAATTCACTCTGGTCAATGCCTGCTAATACAAGTTGATCAGGAGGAGTAAGAACAGGGGGTGCACGGGTGAAGAACTTGTCAAAGTTCTCTCCACTCTTTCCACACTGTAAAAGAAAACAGATTACGAAAATATTACTTGGATGCACTAGAGCAAAGGCAGATAGAACTAAATTGAAATTGGCAGGGTGCATTTACATTAAAGTGCAAGGCATGATGTCTGAGGTTTCACTAGGTTTAGTGTTGTTTGAAATTACCACCAATCCCATTGGTTCAGTAGTCGGACTACTGGGCAGGTCTTATTTAACTAATGTTTGCTAAATATACCCAAAATATAACTAGATAGATAGATACTAGATGGATAGATGAATGGATAGGGGCAAATTTACTTACCTTCGAAGTTGCGCCAGGGCTCAGGGAGCGAAAGGTAGCGAAGTTGCGCTAGCGTTAATTCGTCAAGAGAAGCAAAATTGCGCTACCAATGCCTAATTTGCATACGGCGCCAAGTTAAAGTACAATGGACGTATATGTAGCGGCAAATACACTACACAAGCCTGGGAAAGCTTCATAAAATAAAATAGAGTTGTTATTTTGCCCTACACATGTGCCCATTGTATAGTTCAGGTGCCGAATGTTAGGAAATGTAGGGGGGAAGGAGGGTACCCCAAAAAAAATTTACGATCTTTTTCAGCCTATCACTCTTAAAAAAGTAAAAGACGTCAGCGTTTTTTGGGACTTAGAAAAAATGTAAACTTTTTTTGAAGGAAGCCCTATCTACTCTATTGCACTTCCTGGTCTGAGGTGGCGAAGGCAAGTCTGGCGCATGAGGTAACGTTCAGTAAAATGCGCAAGTTAGTGAATTAGCGTAGTTACGTCCCTTCGCCATAGTGCAACTTCGTCTGGCATAAGGGTGCGAAGTAGCGCTAGAGTAGGTCCACTTCGCTAGCAAATTTACGCCAGCGCCCATTAGTAAATCGGCGAAGTACCGAAATGACGTCACACTGGCGAATTTTCGCTAGTGGTAGCCACTTCGCCCTTTAGTAAATTTGCCCCACAGTGTCCTGAGAAATGTCCTAAGGAGGACAAAAATGTTGGTTAGATAAACATTTTCTTCTATGTTTTAAGCACCTTGACTGCACCATTTTATTATGAAAATGTGTTAATTCCTTTGGTAGCACAAGGCTAGTGCTTTTTTGAGGAGTATATAAAAATATATTTGTGTGTGTGTGTGTATAACACTTAGGGGCAGATTCATTAAGGGTCGAATTTCGAAGTTAAAAATACTTCGAAATTCGACCCTCGAATTGAAATCCTTCGACTTCGAATATCGAAGTCGAAGGATTTAGCGCTAATCCTGCGATCGATCGATCGAGGGATTTTTCGTTCGATTCGAAGGATTTTAATCCAACGATCTAAGGAAAATCTTTCGATCAAAAAATCACAGGCAAGCCTATGGGGACCTTCCCCATAGGCTAACATTGACTTCGGTAGGTTTTACCTGCCGAAGTAGGGGGTCGAAGTTTTTTTTAAAGGGAAAGTACTTCGACTATCGAATGGTCGAATAGTCGAACGATTTTTCGTTCGATTCGTTCGATTTCGTTCGAATTCGAACGAATTTAACCAATTCGATGGTCGAAGTACCAAAAAAATACTTTCGAAATTCGAATTTTTTTCATTCGAATCCTTCACTCGAGCTTAGTGAATCGGCCCCTAAGTGTGTGTATAAAACTCACAGGGTGTGGTTTGAAAGGAGGCTGAATTTCCAGAAGCTCTAAGCGCTCCCAATCAATCCAGCGGAAGAAGGCATGGTCACGAATATCACGTTCCCCATCCGAGCCAGAGCCGAGACGCTTCAGAGGGTGTTTGGTCAGCAGCTGTTTGGAGAACAAGAAGAAAATACTGAGGATGACAGGTACAACAGAAACACAGGAGTTGGCAGTTTCCCTTTCCCAGTGCTCAGCTTATCTCAAGATGGAATTGCTAAGACAAGGGAAAAACACTATAAACAGAATAATGAGTTCCTCTTTCAAACAAAACTGTGAACGAACAGGAAATTTAAAAATCACAATCAGGAAGAATTAACCAGAATCTGCCATTTTATATTTGCTCCTTAATTATAAGTGAGCGTTATCAATATAGTGTCAATATGACATTTAGCTCAGTTGAATAAAACTTCCTTAAAACAAGAGATTTAGGGCAGGCATAAAAAATTACAAAAGCCATAGAAAAACCTTCATGGAGATAAGGAGGACATCACGAGCTTCATACAGATAGGGGGTTATTTATTAAGGTTCGAGTTGTGTTTTCCATGAAAATTCGAGATCTCGAGTAGATTTTTAAAAAAAACTCGAGATTTATTATACCCCGACCCTGCTTGAAACAGCTTGAATTCAAAAATAATCTAAAACCTGTCAAGGTCATGTAGGAGTCATTGGTAGATGCCCCTTGAACCATTTGAAGATGTTAACAGATGTTTGAGGTTTTTTTCAAAGGTTTTGCCCAAAAACTCAAAAATTTAAAGCAATTCGAGTTTTTTCCCACTGGAAACTTGATTAATGAGAGTTTTCAGGTTTCTCAACTTGAATTTGCAGCATTGAGTTTTTTCCATTTGAGCTTTTTTCTACATAAGATATCATTCGAGTTGTGAATTAATTCGAGTTCATTCGAGTTCATTTGAGGTATAAAAAAAACTCTAAGGGCCAGATTTATCAAGGGTTGAATTTAGAAATTCATGGGAGTTTTTTTTAAAATTCCATAAACTCCCATGAACTCGAAATTCAACCAATTGAAATGTATTAAAAAATCGAATTTTCTGAACTCGGGCGAATAGGATCGACCCGAAAACTCGAATCAGATTCAAATCAAATTTGATTCGATTTTTTAAAACTTGATTCTGGGATGTCAGTAAGGCTGCAAACAGCTCCAAATTGATCCCAGGAGGTCTCCCATTGACTGAAACAGCAATTCGGCAGGTTTTAGGTGGCGAATAGTCGAATTTGAGTTCTTAAAGGGCCAGAGAATGATAAATCTCAAAAATCTAATTTGAATATTTAAAAAAACTAGAATAGAATTTTGACAATTCCCTAGTCGAATTTGACAGTTTTGGCCATAAAAAGCCCATATCATTTGACCTTTGATAAATAATCCCAATAATGTCCTTGGCTGCTATTGTCAGTTTAACTGCAAGGTCATGAAGTAGAACTGCGATCAAACTAACAGTCATCACAATGCAACTGTCAGATGAAATCAAACCATCCAGACTGCAAGTTAAGATTTTTTTCTGTATAACCTTAAAGTACTCCAACTTGATTTGAAAACCAATGCTTGAACCGGAAACCAACTATGCATGCATTTTATTTATTTTAGGAGATAACATCAATTAAAAGAAGAAATTAAAAATATTTTACCCCCTTGCATATGGAGACAGCTTCTCTGGACAAAGTTTTTGGGTAAGACACTGTTTGCTCCATGATGGACTGGAATAATTCATCTTCATCTTCTCCATCAAATGGGGGCTTTAAAACAAAGGAACACAAATGGAACATGGCACAAACCAATTTCCCATGTATCCAGCTTTGTATCTCTCCCATTCAGAGACAGCACAATCAAAAATGAACTAAGATTTTCAAGGAAAATATATCATAGATGATAAGTTGAATTTTTAAAAAGAAAATACATGATAAATTTCAATATTCGAATTTTCTAAATGTTTTCAAATTTGAATCGAATTTGGACTATTCCCTGGTAGTGATTCGCCAAACAGCGCCGCCGTCTTGTTTTTGACGCCGGAATCCATTTATGACGCTGGCGTCCATTTTTTGGACGCAGGTGAATTTTCACAACGTTTTCATGGATTTATTTGCTGGTGGCGAATCGCGGGAATTTGCTGCAAATTCCCGCCTGGCAAATACCTGGCGAATACATTCGCCCATCCCTATTCCCTAGTCGAAGTACACAAAAAATAGCTCGAACTTTGAATTTTTTTCATTCGAAAATTCACCTCGCCCTCGCCAGATAAATCTGCCCCTAAGATTAGCTATATATATATATATATATATATATATATATATATATATATATATATATATATATATATATATATATATATATATATATATATATATATATATATATATATATATATATATATATATATATATATATAAAGGGTGTAAAGTTCCTATTGGGTCCAGTCAGCCCTTTCAAGTTATCCAACCAATGAGTCCCCCCGCTGGAACTGCATACTCCATCACTCACCCCCAATTGAGGTAAGCAGGATGTGGGGGGAGAAGGGGTGACATTTCTAGGAGCTGGATCTTGGGGGCCCCTAGACACTACAGTCCAACACTAGGTGATTTAACATTAAAATAGTTTTTTCCCAAAAGCTACCACTATTAGTGGATCTACCTAAGAGATCTGCAACCTGTATAAAGGGAAATTTCCTGTAATATTGTGATTGATGTCATAGAGTTAGGGCAACCACATCCCTAAGAGCTGATGGGGGTATTGTAGAGCAAAATGTAGGAATGCACAGGATTCAGCTGGGGATTTTGGATTCAGTAGTAGTGTTTAGCGAAAGTAAATGTGATGTGAGTTTAAAATTCTGGAAAACCGGATGTAATTTTTTTTTACAGATTAACTACATTTTTTAATATGTAAATATTGTTCAAACATTTGCTACATCCCTAGCAAAAATGTGATATTAAAGAATACCAAATCCCATATAATTTTGACCTGACCCTAACCCACCCACCTCCAATGCACTCATGTCCCAAACCCGCAGGCGCATCTATTTATAGGCCACGCCCCACGAACCCATCTCTGACATCACAAAAGGGGCGAGACAAGGCAGGTGCAAGCCTATAGACACTGCCAGAAATAGAAGCAAGCCGACCCACAAACTGGGGACCATTTCTTAACACTGGGCAAATTTGCCCATGGGCAGTAATCAAATTGCTGCATTCATTGTTCTACTTGCAGATCGCTTTAAAGGGTAAGTAAAGTCTAAAATAGAATAATGTTAGAAATGCTGTATTTTGTATACTAAACATAAACATGAACTTACTGCAAGCCCAAATGATTTATGCTTTCAAAGTTGGCCACAGGGAGTCACCATCTCGTAATTTTGGTAAATATCTTTGCAAGACCAAGACTTTGCACATGCTCAGTGTGGTCTGAGCTGCTTAGGGATCATCATAAATTATCAAAACAGGGAAACAAACAAAGCTGCTTAAGTTCTGCATGGCCGGGAAGTAAGACGAGGGCTCCCCCTGCTGTTCATAAGTATGATTGTTTCCCTGCAGAGCAGTTAGGGACCATCTGACAATTCCTATCCACAGCGGTAAATGAAGGGAGAATTTCACTGCATACAGTCAGGTTTCTTATAAAAATGGAACACATTTTTTAAATTAAAGTATATTGGAATTAGGTTTCTTTTTCATTAAAGAAAGTAAAAATGGGTAATAAGAGTGGATTGGATGATTTTTTGGACAGACATAATATCAAAGGCTATTGTGATACTAAACTCTATAGTTAGTATAGGTATGGGTATATAGAATTTATGTGAAAGTATGTAGTGGAGTGTATATGAATGCTGGGTTTTCATTTGGAGGGGTTGAACTTGGTGGAATTTGTCTTTTTTCAACCCGATTTAACTGTTACTATGTAACTATGTAACATACCTGCCCTGCCAGCATTTCATATAGTAAGACTCCATAGGACCACCAATCCACTGATTTTCCATAAGGCTGATAGGCGATAATCTGTTGAACAAAAACAAGCACAGGTCATACTTTAAGATCACATGAAAACAAACAGTTATAATAACGAGGAAAGAAGAAAGGAGAGAAGAAAGGAAAAGATAGAGCGAGGTAAGGGATTCACACTATTTTGTGCCTAGCTAGTGTTTTGAGTCCTCAAATAGTTTGCAAATTTAGCCAGGTCCCCCATATAGCTTGAAACTTCTACGGGCAGCCTCTCACCAAGTATGTGAGTTTCTGGTGTGGAAGAGAATCATTCACCAATAGTGATGGGCGAATTCATTTTTGAAAAGTCTCATTTTTGACGCCGGTGTCCGTTTTTTTGACGCAAGCGACCGTTTTTTGGACGCGGCGAAAATTTGCCAGCAAAAATGCTCTATTTTTTTGACACCGGCGAATTTTCACTGGTGAATTTTCGCGGAGGTTTCGCAAATTTATTCGCCACCATCGAATTGCGGGAATTTGCGTCTGGCGAATAAATTCTCCCATCACTATTCACCAATTTCCTCCATTGCTGTAGAGAAGAGGGGTCAAGGGATTTCCAACACATTAGGATTGTCTTTTTTGCATAATATAACAGCTGCAGGTAGCATAGTCTAGCATAGGACCTGAGCTGTAGATCTCACGTTACTCCCAAAAGACATACAGTAGCTCTGGGGAGCGAATATTAGGGAGAGCACGTTTCTCATTCATATGCCGGAGGACGTTGCTCCAGAATCTCTGTATTAGTGGGTACATGATGCACTTTATTTTTGTGTGAACACCCATCTTTCCTTTCCCTCTGGTGTAGGGTTTATTCAAGTTAACACAATAGCATTTCTCTGTAGATCTGGGTTGAGGTATTGGTGCAATGCTAAATAATTCCTCAGTGACTTCACAGAACTATCTCTGCATTAAAAAAGGTCCAGGTCTAACATAATTTAAAAAAAAGTATATTCAAATAACATTGAAAATTGTTGTTTATGTAAACCACAAATATGTAGTGTCAGCCATGGCAAGTTATAGCCCATAATTCAGCCCTTCTGTCTACACAAAATATCCCACAAGCTTCATCTCATGTCTGCTCTCAGTCCCTAACACCCTAAGGCATCTAAATGATGTGCAAGTTAGGGGACATGTGATAGGTGGATGGGGAGCTGCCTACATACCTCTCCCAAACTATACATTTCTTATGGCCTGCCACAATGCTGCCCCATCCCAGGCTAAGCAAGAGTACTATAGTATGCTTATAAATATTGATAATAGATCCAAGCCAAGCACTTCTTTATCCCTCATCAATTGAATCAGTTGGTATTATTGACTTTTTTAAAAGCAAAGTCGATTCTATCCACAAATAATGTTCCTGCCCTCCAGAAACCTTCCTAAACAGCGTCGAACTGGCCCTGCAGGGATACCGGGAAAAAACCCGGTGGGCCCTGACCCTTAATGGGCCCCCTTCGGGTCAGTCCCCCGTCCCGATCGTTTTTTTTTTTTCATGTGCCGCACCGCATCATCTGCGCATGCGCGCGTCACCTTTCACTAAGGAGCCGCGCCTACACGCAGGAGCGCCGAGCAGCACCTTCATGCATGTGCGCTCAGCGTGTCATAGTAGGGAGGGGTCAGGGGGGGCCCTGGACAGTGGTCCAGGTGAGCCCTGGGCCCCCCAGTCTGACCCGGTTTATAAATTTCCTCTTTCCCTATTCAACTCTGATCCTGAGTCTGAAGTTTCACAGCTTCTCCTCCTACAACTTGATCCCATGCCCTCATCATTAATAAAAAAGGCCCCCCTGTTGTTACTCCAGCACTTTCTGCTGCTTTCCTTCTGGACCATCTTGTCTTTTCTCGCATTACTAACTTTCTCTGCACCCATAATCTACTCTATGCAATCTTGCTTTTGACCTGCACACTCCACTGAGACTGCCTTTTGTAAAGTTGCAAATGATCTCCAGACTGCTAAGGCCAAAGAACATTCAAAGTCAAAGTCAAATTAAACTTTATTGTCATCTCAGCAATAGATGGAGGAGAGTGAACAGTCCTTGTGAGGGGTATGGGGAGTCCAATGCAATGCAGGAGGCTTTTCATACACAGCGCTTGTCCTGCAGTGATGGAAGAGCCGCTCCAATGATGTTGCCAGCTGCTCTGACAGTCCGCTGTAGACTTTTCTGGTCAGCAGCGCTGGCACTACTGTACCAGACAAAGATAAAGCTAGTCAGGATGCTCTCTAGGTGCCCCTGTAGAACACTGTGAGGCTAGAAGGCGGAAGGCTGGCCCGTTTCAGTCGTCTCAGGAAGTGAAGACACTGCTGAGCATTTTTGGTGATGGAGGCGGTGTTGGTGGTCCAGGTGAGGTCATCTGAGATGTGGACTCCCAGGAATTTGGTGTTCTTTACTGTCTCTACCATGAGCCGTTGATGTTGAGTGGTGTATGAGCAGGGAGAGTTCTCCTGAAGTCGACAATCATCTCTTTAGTTTTATCCACATTCAGTGACAGGTTGTTTTCACTGCACCAGATCGCCAGCTGCTGAACCTCATCTCTGTACGCCGACTCGTCGTTGTGGCTGATGAGCCCCACCACAGTTGTGTCATCGGCAAACTTGATGATGTGGTTTGAGCTGTGTCTAGCTGTGCAGTCATGTGTCAGCAATGTGTACAAAAACGGGCTGAGAACACATCCTTGAGGAGCTCCTGTGCTCAATCTGATGGTGCTGGAAACATTGTCACTGATACGAACAGACTGAGGCCTCTCTGAGTCCAAAATCCAGTTGCACAAAGAGTTGCTCAATCCTAGCTCGCTCTGTTTCCCACTCAGCTTTTGAGGGATGATGGTATTGAATGCTGAGCTAAAGTCTATGAACAGCATTCTCACATAACTGTCTTTCCTGTCCAGATGAGTTAGTGAGAGGTGGAGTACAGAAGATATGGCATCCTCAGTTGACCTGTTTGGCCAGTATGCAAATTGTAGTGGGTCCAGTGAGCGGGGGAGGGTGCTCTTGATGTGTGCCATCACAAGTCTCTCAAAGCATTTCTTGGTGACCGGGGTTAGTGCAACAGGGCGGTAGTCATGCAGGCAAGTTTGGCACTGGAATGATGGTGGTGGACTTGAAGCATGTGGGGATGATCATCTGGCTAGATCTAGAGATGTGTTGAATATGTCAGTAAATATGTCTGCCAGCTGATCAGCACAGTTTCTGAGCACAGGACCGGGAATGTTGTCTGGTCCGGCAGCCTTTCATGGATTGACCTTTGTTAAGGTTTGCCTCACGTTGGCTGTGGGTAGGCATATGACTTGGTCGGTGAGAGGAGGCATGACTTTCCTCACATGCTCTTTGTTCAGCGCTTCAAACCACACGTAGAACTTGTTCAGTTCCTCTGGGAGTGTGGCATCTTTGGTACTGCTGCTCCGCGCAGGCTTGTACTGTGTGACATTACTCTATTCTCATTCTCCTTCTTCTGCTTTTAATACTGTTGACTATTCTGGTCTAATACAAATTCTCTATTCACTTAGTATCCAAGATCAAGCTGCATCCTGGTCCTCTTCCTACCTTTCTAACCGCTCCTTCTGCTAACAAAGCCTCTTCCCTGGTTCAACTTAGTATAGGGGTGCCTCAGAGTTCTGTACTTGGCTAGCTGATGTTCTCCATGTACACTATCTCTTTAGAAGACCATAGATCTTCATTTGGCCTTAAATATCACTTATATGCCAGTGACATTCTGATATATTGAGATATATTGAGACAACCCTTCACCAACCACTGATTTGCAGACCCAGATTGCTAACTACCTCCTAGCTATCTCCTCCTGGATGAACCAACAGCACAATCTTATACAAGCTAAAACTGAGCTCTTAGTCTTCCCACCCAAACCTAGACCTTCTCATCCTTTCACCATTACTATCAATGTCATGACCATTAACCTTGTTAATTTGGCACACTGCATATTCAACCAGTCCATCACTTTCTCTAATCATATTAATACTACTGCCAAAACCTGATGTTTTTTCTTCCCCAATATAGCCAAGATCCACCCTTTTTTTTTTACAAGTAACAGCTAAAACACTAATTCATACCTTTATCCTTTCCCATTTAGACTACTGCAATATTCTACTGCTCTCTCCTAAGAGGGAACCTGTTCAGTCCAAGGTGAAATCTTCAGCATGGCTGGCTATTTAGCAAATTATAGCATAAAAAATCATTATGCTACCATTCAGAGCTCATTACTCCTCTGATCCTCACTACATTTCCTCACTTGTCTCAATGTACATTCCTGGTTGTCTCCTCCACTCCTCTCAAAACCCCATCTTCTCACACTATCCACTTTCACTACCACCTCTCGTCTTAAACCTTTCTATCTTGCTGCTCCTTTAGGGAATTCCATCCCTAAATTCCTAAGTAAGAAGCACTCTCTCAACGAAAAACTAAAATTGTACCTTTTGGAGCACTGAAATATATATAGTAGATATAGTCTAGTCTAGTCCTGGAACTTAGGGACAATACCCTAACCTTGTGCATTTTACCCTACAATTTGTGTCTGTATATTATCCTCCCACTTAGACTGAAAGCTCTGTGGGACAGGGACCTCCTTCCTACTGTCTCTCTTACCACATGAAATGGAATCACTGTGTATTTACACATATTTATTGTATTTGTCCTCCATGTATGTAATTTTGTAGATTGTACAGCAATACGTATCCTTGCAGCGCTTTATAAATAAAGTTATACATACATACATACACCACCACACAATCATTGAACTAAATATACAGAATACGGATTAAAGTGCAATCATAAATAAAGAGCTGGAGAGGATGATCAGCGCCCCTGCTCCTGGTTGTTTCACTTATTTGTTAATGTTTTTGTTTGCAGTTGTGTTATTCAGGTTATTTTGCAGTTGTATGAAACTGAATTTTAATGATTTTTATACAAGATATAATTGCCTAAGCCTAATGACTATGCATATGAGCCATGGACGTCCTCGTTCAATGAACAATTTAGGCTCAAGCTAAAGTTTAGTTTAGTAGAATACAGTATTATTTGCCGTTCACAGCACAAAAAATCCTTAAAAAAAACCAAGCTGATTGATTCCACATTATTGCAAACTGACTTGTGGGACTGCCTCTTATGGCCTTGTACTAACACTGTATCCAGCTCAGCAATTTTACTCTAATTGGCAGCGTCCACTGGCTAATAACCTACAGTACACTAAAGTTCAGGATCGTTTCATATAGCAGTGCCTGGGTAAAGAGAATCAAGTCTCAAAGCACAGAAAATGGCACAAAAAGGCAGGGAATTTATTTAATGTTTTGCTAATGAAAACTGGGCGTTTAGCTTCTGTAATGTTCTGAGCTATTTCTTCAGAATGTCACAACCCAACATAAAAGAAAAATGCTACAGCATCATGGAACTATGTGATCAGCTCAATTCATTAAGCTACTTGCACCCAAACACTCCTGCAATTCCATATCACTACCAATGTATCCATCCTGGTTCTTCTGATGAATGATACTGTGGAACCTTCGACCACCCATCACCCTGGACCTGGTGGTAACTCCAGGGTCCCCACATCATGGTCCGTCAATAGGCGTACAAGATTTGTGGCCAGTAAATCTGGTGCAATACCATTTTGCGCTTGTGTTTCGGAACCCTGACTACACCTGGGGCTCTATTTATCATGCTGTGTACAAAGTGATGTTCATAGCAACCAATCAGATATTTGCTTTTGTTTTATAACTGTTGAAAGCTAAAGTGCTGATCACCGGTAATGCTTCACTCCACTTATTACACAGTATAAATAGGCCCCCTGGTGTTGGTTGCGTGTAGGGTTGCTACCTTTTAAAATAAAACCTACTGGTCAGGAGGGGTCTTCAGATGTCAGTCGGTGGGGCTGTATGATGTTGATGGGTGGATCGATGATGTCAGGCGGAGTGATGATGTTAGTGGCCGAACTTATGACAGACTTTCCACCTATCACCAGTGGCGTAACTAGATATTACTGGGCCCCACAGCAAATTATTTTTCAGGCCCCCAAAATGTTTAGAGGTTGACTTGTTTCTCCAATATTTATTGAAATTGTATATAAATTGGGGCCTCGTGGGGCCCCTATACCTCCTGGACCCCCCTGCAGCCGCAGGGTCTGCTTCCTCTATAGTTACGCCCCTGCCTATCACCAGGGTAAATATTGAGGTGTATCAGGGATTAAAGGGATATTACAAATGTACGTTTGTACATCCTTTGCATTGGTAAATCCTGTTTGTGTGCATATTTGCACCTGTTGTGTTTGCTCTTGCATTCATAGACAGCCCTATAGTCAGATAATTCAATTTCCTTGACACCCAGAAGGCCATTTACAGAGACCCTGGATGCAAGTGCATTAATTGGCACAAGTGAATGCCCTTGAGCTCTCTTTCTAAAGCATTTGTGTCCGATGCACTCTGCACCTATCTCTACAGAGCACAATTCTGACTCGGGTCTGGATTTCACCTAGACAGTCCGGTTTTTAAAATCTTGTCCGGATTTCCAAATTAGGAAATCTGGACAATACATTGAAGTGAATGACATCATCAGTCCTGCCCCTGACGTCACCCGCCCTTCCCCAATGTCACAAGTCCATCCTCCCGCATCACCAGTCCGCCCCCTGCCCATTTTCGCACACAAAAAAAGGTGTCAACCCTAATTCTGACTGAGCTCAAGGCAGCCCTGCCCTAGGCAACAGGGCTCTGCTGTGTCCTGCACTCGCTGGTGCTGCCTAACTTGCACATCTGGATAACGTGCAGTTAAGAGGATGGGTGGGGTGATAGATAGTTGGCAGGAGTTGGGATGCATATGTGCCACCCACTGCCCATCCCTCATGAATAGTGATGGGCAAATAAAGTCGCCAGTTGCAAATTCACAGTAAATTTCCGTGTTTCTACACTGGCGAATAAATTCACGAAATTTTCGCAGGTGAAAATTCTCCGGAGTAAAAGTTGTTTTGACACCAGCCACAATTTCTGACGCCGGTGACAATTAACTAACATACGCCCATTGACTTTAATGTGCGTCAAATTGTCACGTTTCGCTAATTTTTCACCATTTCGTGAATTTCACAGGAAATATATATATATATATATATATATATATATATATATATATATATATATATACTGTATATATATATATATACCCCTTGGGTTTAGTGAATAGACTGTATCCAAGTAATAGAAAAAGTGCTATGAGGCCAGGATTGAGGCCAATCCTTTTTCAATTAAATTAGAGGCATCTGATTCATTTATTTTTTAAGAGCAGCTATGTTCTTGCTTTCGCTCCCCCGTGGTTCTGTACAGCAGCCCTGAATCGGAAGGCTAACAATAAGAATAATGTACCAAATGAAGAATTAATGGCTCAGGCCGGCCAGTTGGAAATGGTATTTCAGGTAGTAGGTTTGGTGAAAGGCAGAGCGGCAGGGTTTCTTTAGGTATGTCTGTGTGATATGAAGTTGGGTTAGGGACATAAAGGGACACCAAGACAAGAGCCATTCATCACCGTCACTTTAATGTAATGGTGTATAACAAGTTAATGTAATTATAACAGTCTGAATACCCTATATATCTGAACAATTTCAACATTCCCTGTTGACTGATTGAAGGTAATGGCTTTCAAACACGGAATTCGAAAAAGTGGTACACCCACAAAACCAATCCATTTTCTCTGTACTCCATAGAATGTGTTTGGCAAATGTTCCAGTTAACTGAATTAGGGTTACCCCACGGGCAATATATCACTGACAACCCCAGGAAATCACCAGCTTAGGCCAAGGCTGGGACTGCAAAATTGTCATTAATGGACCTGCCAGTAAATTATTCATTCACCATCATTCCAACCTGCCCTGTTATCACCCAATTCAACCACAATACCCATCTCTACCATAACCAACTCCCCCTCAACTGCAAGGCCCAGTCCCATTCCACCAAATCCTCATCCCCATTATGTCACCATCCTGCCTCCTTCAAAAGCCAGCATGTATTATTTAGGAAACTCTAATTAGAATTCAAAAACTTCTAGAAATTCAACAAATAAATCAGATTCAACAGTTCTGAAGATTGCCAGTTTATTCCCTACTATTATGGACTGTGTATATTTAAATATCTCATTCTTAAAGCCCCAGTTTGCCTCCCATAAATAGATGATATTATGTGGATGAATAAGCTGAACACATTGTTGCTCCCTGGCCTTCACAGTTACATTTTTATATAATATTGTTATTGTGCTTCCCCGATGAAACTAATTCACAAATATTACCCAATTAGGGATGAGCGAAATAGTTTGTTGTGTTTCACCGAGAAAAAAATGTCCATAGACATTTGCAAGATTTGAAAAATTGTTGCACAAAAAAAAAAAAAACGCCCATTGACTTCAATGCATTTAGTGAATTTTTGCCATTTGCAAATTTTTGGCAAAGTGAAACGGGTCAGATTCGCCCAACACTATCCATCCACTATCCATCACTATACCCCATGTTTCTATGAATTTATGTTAAATATACTAAGTGGGTAGGGATGGGTGCCTTCTTTCACCACAAAAAATACGCCCATTGACTTGTGTGTCGTCGTGCGTCAAAAAAAAGACGGGCATCAAAATTTTTCTGACGCCCATAGAATTTAATGGGCGTCAAATTTTTGGCAAAACGAAACGGGTCAAATTATGGGGAAAAGTAACTTTTGACTTTCAAGATGTTGCAGAATTAGAGTTGCCAGCATTCCCAGAGATGCCAACCTGTAGCCAAAGTAATGTGGCTGCAATTTGGCCATGTCTTCAACAACCCTCCAACCTTGATGCCATTAAAAGACTGCAATGGAAATACAATGGGTCTACGAAAAGTAGAAAAATCAGGTACACAAATCACCCACCCGCTTATGTGCTAGGGCTTCTTGAACCCAAACTGGTATTTTATTGCACTTGCAGTAATGTTAAGTGTAAACGGATTCTGTTCCTGGAAAATGTGTCAATTATTAATACTCCTCCAGCAGAATCCTGCACTAAAATCTGTTTTTCGAAAGAGCAACCAGATCTTTTTATATTTAATTTTGAAATTAGGGGCTAGACATGTTGTTAGTTTCCCAGGTGCCCTCAGCCATGTGACTTCAGTCTCTCTTTATGGCTACACTATAAGTTAGAGTGATATCACTCCCCTTCCTTTCCCCTAGCAGCCCTTCAGCAGAACAATGGAACAATAACAAAATTACAGCTCCCTGGTAGATATGAGGATAGCACTTAATAATGAAAATCCAAGTCCCACTGTGACTCCTTCAATTACATTGAATAGGAGAAATAATAGCTTATCTTCAAGCAGTTCCATCATGAAGTGCTGTCTCTTTCTGAAAGCACTGGCAAAATAACCTGAGATGACTGCATACCCACCAATATTACAGCTTTAAAAAACAATTTACACTGAATTATTTGCAGTTTAAATAGTGTAATTTAGAAATAAATGGCTCTGCAGTATGCATTCACTGCAACATTGTACCTTGGTGATTACCCCCATCTCACTCCTAATCTTGAAGTATAAATCCTTCTAATAAGTACATTTGACCTTTATAAATGCTTGTTAATTATACCCCCCCCCCTCTCTATGTAACTGAAGATGTGTTTTTTTCTATGGAGAAAACTCTACCCACAGCCTCCCTTTTCTATTTGCTTGTAACAGAGAAAGAACTACCCACTGCCTTACACAAGAATATTATATTATGCATCAAAGAATAAATGCAGTGTCTAGGGGAATGGTATTAATTACATCAAATTGGTTAATAAGGTTAATAGCATTGATACTGCAAAAGATAAAAAGATAAGCCTTTGTATTAACACTCAGTGTGTCTTTTATAGTGTTCCGTTTTTCTGACTATACACAGTTTGGCAGCTTACACTCATTATAATAAGCAAATTATGCCAAACGCCACGGTAGAATATTTATAAATAAATAAACTGAATCGGCCTTAGGCTATACAGCTAAATAAAATATGTTTCCCTTTGAATTATGAATAATGTATACTTTGTCCAGCGCCTTACATTACCATACAATATTGCACACACAATAATCTATACAAATAGAGACGATACAAAAGGTGATGAAAAGTATCATATTGTGCATTGGATAAATATTTATATATAAACTCTGTACATTTTCGCAATAGTGATTTCTATTGCTGCCCCCTGCTGCCCATGTGGGGGTACTACAGCATAAAATAATTTCTCTTGCCAAGTACTGTGCACTATTTATTCAGATGGAACATGACAAGTACAAGCCAGAAAGGAAAGAGGACATAACCAGAAGTGGGCTAGAGCTTTTGTTTTACATATTCTGATCTAATGAATCTCCCCTGTGGCTTCTTTCCTGTTTTACCGAGATCAGAAAATGAGTAAAGAGCTTTTTCCAAGGGCAATATTCTTGCAGCAAAGGCTGGGTTATTAAAGCCATTCTCTGTGAGCAATAAAACGAGCTAGACACTGAAAGAAAAGGGAAAAGAAAAGGGAAAATCCTTGCACCTAGGGCATATTGGATTTCCAGTATAAATCACATGCAGAACATTGACGCATTTTATCCCCAGTGGCCCCCTTTGTGTTGAGAGACTGAAATCTGATTGCACGACTCAGGGTATGGAAAATGCTGATACCGGCCATAAATAAATGTTACTTTTATATAATCTGCCAGGGTCTGATATAATGCACTGTGTGCAGTCCCTCGCATAATGTTGCTGAGACTGGAAGGGTTGAAGTGTTAACATGCTGACGGCGCTGAGCAAAATCCACTTCTTTGTAGCTAAAAATAACCATTTATGGGATTTGCTTGTACCTATAAACGTCTTAAAGCTGAATTCAATACGACCTATTTCTAACGTGCTGGGGACGGTCCGGCATAAGGCAACACTTACATTTATTGATCAGCTGTAAAATCTTATAGGGGTTTATTATGTTTTTAAATGCGACGTGCAAAATGGTTAGTGATCTTAGTAATAATGGACATGTTGCTGAGACAAAAGGGGTCATTTATTTACTGTTGTCCGCAGTCAGTTACGGAAAAATCACATTCATCAAATTGCCAGTAGTTTTGTAATCCTTAGCTATTCCACCCTGCCTCTGATCCACCCCAGATCCCCTCTCTGCAGTCCCCATCTATGCCCCCAAATCCTGCCTACTCACCAAATCTGATCCGTTTCATCCTTTTATGGCCCAGCACCAGCCCTGGAATTTCATGACTCTGCCCCCCACAATGTGACAACCCCATTGCAACCCTATTCAAGGTACTTCAGTTGACATGCACCCCGTGCACTTCTGTATAGCTGCACGTAGCATCGCTGCTTCCTTCTGTTCGGAATCGAGTACTGCTGTGCAGTGGCGTAACTAGATATTACCATACCTTCCACATTTTGGAAAAAAAGTTGCCAATTTTTTGACCATGCCCATTCTGTGGCCGTACCCCCTAATTACCATGTTCATTTTACAAAATTTGGCAAGTTATTAAAGTTTGAACATATTTCGGTGTTTTTTTCCAGTTATTACAGTTTTGCTAATGAAGGTGAATTGCCCTGTGAGTCTAACATTTCCCAAGGGACCTGTTATCTTATATTAGTCAGCAAGAGAGGTGCGCTAATTAACCTTATAACTCCTTAAACACAGGCACCTAAAATGAAAAGAAACTACACATAGAGTAGTACGTTCGGCTCTTCCTAGAAATAACTTTGATGTTAGAACTACTCACAATCGTGATCCTCAAACAAGAGCGTGTAGAGTATTCTTTTTAAGCAGGGTATATACGATGTTGTAGCGTGCGATGTTTCTGAAGGAAAAGAGACGCTACAGATGGTGAAGAATCGTTAGAGATCCGACTTAGACCCTGCGGGTCCTAAGGACTTACCAGACTGCCGTCAGAAGAGAGCGTTGGAAGACTCGCAAAGAGATCGCTCGATGCCGACGTGTTTCCCAGGCGCTGTTTAGACACCGTTCCCTGAGTTCAGGCAGCCTTGCTCACCCGCTGCGCGTCCGCAAACTCTGCTGTTTCTCGTCCCACAGTCAGTCAGCTCGCCTCCGGTGCCGTGCGAAGGTTAAATAAGTGATTGGAAAGGGGATTAAATCTATAACAAACTTTTATTTCATTAATACAAAGGCCCAACGCGTTTCATATCCTACGATACTTCCTCAGGGGCATCACGTGATTCACGTGGTTCACCTTTGAGTTAACTTTTCATTTGTTATAGAATGGATAATTCTAAGCAACTTTTCAACTGGTCTTTATTGTTTCTTTTTTTTTAATAGTTTTTGAACTATTTGCCTACTTCTTCTCATTCTTTCCAGCTTTCAAATGGGGGTCACTGACCCCATCTAAAAACAAATGATCTGTAAGGCTACACATTTATCGTTTTTGCTACTTGTTATTACTCATCTTTCTATTCAGGCCTCTCCTATTCATATTCCAGTCTCTTATTCAAATCAATGCGTGGTTGCTAGGGGAATCTTGACCCTAGCAAATAATAAAAAATGAAAACCAATTGCAAATGGTCTCCGAATATCACTCTCTGCATCATACTAAAAGTTAACTTAAAGGTTAACTTTTAGTATTTTTAGACAGTTAGATCCAATATATCTTATAGGGGAGTATTAGAGCTCACTCAATTAAAATCACCAGACATCATGTCTCTCTACATGCAGGATTTGTGCAAAAGGCAGTTATTTTGTTATAATTTGTTTGTACTGGAATCAGTTATTTGAGTGAGCTCTAATTCATCTGCTAGGAAAGGAAGCCCTCCTATAAAATATATTGGATCTAACTGTTTTGCTTCCAATAAGGATTAATTATATCTTAGTTTGGATCAAGTACAAGCTACTGTTTTATTATTACAGAGAAAAAGGAAATCATTTTTAAAAATCTGGATTACTCGGATAAAATGGAGTCTATGGGAGACGGCATTTCTGTATTTCCGAAGCCTCCTGGAAACCGGGTTTCCATATAACGGATCCCATACCTGTAGTTATTACAGCTCTGCAGGCTGGAAACAAGTAGAAGTGCTAAATACTCTACAAGGCACTAAAACATGAGATTACGTTTTCTTTACCCAAAGATTCTATTTCCCTGTAGAAAGTAGAACTAAGGTCCTAAGGCAGTTACTGTAAAGTGCACTAAAGTGGACTGGGAAATCACAACATTCTTGTTCTGCTCGGGGCTCTACCTGCAGCAAATTCTTTTATACAAGTAAAGGGTCAACGACACGAGGCTGCTGCAGTATGTGCGCTTATGATGCTCTGCTCGGCTGGAGTAGTTCAGAGACTGTGTCAGAATACAGGGCAATATAGGTCATGGACCACGGGGTACTGTGCAATACATGGTCAGCAGAAGCTTCTCGGGCTTCCGTTATAGAATTTGCAGCTTCTACCCTGCCTAATGTAACCACTGAAAATGCTTCCTCTGCCAAATAAACCTAAATAATATAGGATGTGCAAAGAAAAAATAACTGCAGGTCCAGCAGTGTAACTTTATCTCCTTTAGCCGGGCTCACAGTGGCTGACTTCTTCCTTTATCTATTATTAAAGTGCTCCTCGTTATATTTTGAAGCCAAATGGCCTCCTGTTGTGCGTGCGCGAGGGTTTACGGTGCCTTATAACCCAGTACAGGGTGTGGAACTGGAAGAAAGGATATTATAATGAACATTTAACATTCTCACAAGAATGGATGACACAGCCAGACCAATAACATAATATTGGTATGTAAGCTTAAACGCAAGCACTGACCTTCTAGAGGCTAAATAAGGTTAAAGGTAGCCATACACATGGAGATCTGCTCATTTGGTGACATTGATGTTGTCAAACGAGCGGATCTCTCCCCGATATGTCCACATTGAGGTGGGTGATATCAGGCTGATCCGATCGTGGGCCCTAGCGCCCAACAATCAGATCAGAATGGAGGCAATACAGGCAGTCGGACCGCATCAACGAACAAATTACCCTGCCCGATTGACATCTGCCCGACTTTCGGACAGATATCGATCGGTGGTGCCCGTTGGATGGCCTCACACACGGGCAAATAAACTGCCGATTCGTTCTGTCGGCAGCATTTATCGGCCCGTGTATGGGGGCCTTAAGAAGCGCTAGAGAGGGAACCTCCGAATATGTACACAGCTGCCTGTTATACTGACTGTCAGTTATAATGAATGGCTCCCTGCTGAAGAACTTGTAATAAAAATAATAATAAAACAATTACAATAATAATATAGGGAAAAGCGCTATGGAGGTGATCATTATGGAACCATAGATTTTGGTCAATCCATAAGCATCATGCAGCATTATAGGCTACATATACAGTATACTCCATATAAGAATGTCAATTTCCCTTTTTTTAAAAAAAATATTTAAATATTTTATTTTATAAATTATAAAAAGTTTTTCACAACCATAGCCATTATAACAGCACAGTGACATGCGGGAGAGTAAATTGACATAAGCTAATGCCAGATAGAGTCAAAATATAATTTCTCAACCTTGACTGAATGCAGCTGAATATACATGAATGGGGGGGTATATACCCAATAGTCAACATTCTGTGCTTTTTTAGCTGCTGAATGTCATTCAACCATAGTCACTTTGAGAGATACTTGCCGCTTACTGAAAATTTTTGTGGAAATTAAATGTCCTATAGATTTTATGATATTTTTCTGTTACACTGCCACTATGATTAATGTTACAGGAAAATACACAAAACAACAAAAGCTTCATTTAATGATTCAGGAAGTGTTTACTGACTAGGGTTACAATGTAATTTTTTCACCGCACACCTGTAATTCACCAATACTGCAATGGTGGTGCTGGTCCTCCGTTGGCCCGGCCGGGTCCCTTAGCAACAACAAACGTTTGGAAATGGATCCGCACACACTCAATATTATGCAGTCTGGGAGAAAACCCCTTTTTTTTATTATGCCACCAAAAAAATCAACATTTGGGGGGGACAACATTTTGCGGGGGCAACATTTCGGGAGGGGACAACATTTCGGGGGGGGGGGTGTTCATTCATCACCCACTCTTCATCCCCCCCGAAACGTTGATTTTTTGGTGGCATAATAAAAAAAGGGGTTTTCTCCCCGACTGCATAATCTCGAGTGTGTGCGGATCCGTTTCCAAACGTTACTGACTAAGGTTACCACCTGTTTGGTTTTGATCAGAAGAGTTTAGTTTTCCTTAGGGCTGTTTGGGTGATAAATGTCTGTTCAGGTCCAGCCGAAAGCCGAGCTACTGTATAATCTTGGCAATAACCACCTTTCAAGTCATGACTAGTGATGGGCGAATCTGTGCCGTTTACTGCAAAATTCACGAAACGGCGAAAAATGTAAACATTAAATAAATCCAATAGGTTGGTTTTGCACCAATAAGGATTAATTATATCTTAGTTGGGATCAAGTACAATATACTGTTTTATTATTACAGAGAAAAAGGAAATCATTTAAACATTTGAATTATTTGGATAAAATTGGGTCTATGGGAGCCATCCGATAATTCAGAGCTTTCTGGGTAACGTGTTTCTGAATAACGGATCTCGTACCTGTACTATTGCTGAATGTGGCAGGCATCAGCCATTATGTTTGGCCTTTACCTGGAAAGAATGGCAGAGACCCCTTCTTTAGAAGTATAACAACTGCTAATATCATGAAATTAAAAAAAAAAGTGCATTTTTATGCTGTTAGAGACCTGGTTAACACATCGAAGTTAACAGGATAAATTTAGGCAGAAAAATACCTTTACATTTTTTTCCCAAGCTTTGATACCAGAATATACACTGGGCTACAAATATAATAATTGTATAGAAAAATGAGATTTAATGCTGCATACCATGGGGTTAAAGAGGCTTGCTATAGTCTAACAACTTTATTTTGATGACTTTTTAAAATCTGCCTGAAAATACAAACTTTAACTCAACAAAATGTAAGTACTAAGGACAGCTCAGCAATATTTCCATATTTTATGGTGTTATGTTTCGCTCAAGGTTCAGCGATATGAACCCGTGCTTCCATTTTGTTCTTTCTGCAAGGTCAGCGCTACTAAAATTATTATTAGCATGCTTTATTTATGGTGCTCTCGAGAGATTAGCACTGAAGTGTAGCAGCTAAAGCCAAAGAGACCTGGGCATTCATGGGGCGCTGCATGCCACAGAGGAGATATGAAACGCATTACAAAATGAGAAAAAGAAAGGGAAGAATTTTAGAGGAGCCCTTTGGAGCCTCATTAACAGGTTGTGTGCTGCTGCCCATGTTTTACAATGCTTAGGACGGAGCAGAACTAGTGCAAAACCTCCACAGCCCATAGAGTATAGTAATAAATCTGCGGCTGGCACTCCAGCAGTAATTCAAAAAAGCATTCCCTGCACAATGTCTCAGAAGGCTGGTTACCTCAAAATGAAAGAAAGGAAAATCGTTTGGAGTGCCTGGCTCAAGCCCAAGGTTTCCACAAAGCCAGGCCCATAGACAACGTAAAACAGTTAAGTCCTAATTATTGTTCACTTCCTCCTTCCCTTATCATTCATCTTCCTGTATCTTCTCAGTGGTAGCCCATTATCTTGGCCTTCATGAGCAGGTTCTTCTGCACCAGTCCCTCCTCTTGGACCTATTTATTTTTCACTTTTTACTTAAGTATATACCTACAACATAAATCTCTTTCCAACACAAATTTTTTATTTGTGATTTTTTCTTTTATTTAAAAAAAACTCAAAAACTCCCCAAACTCAATACTCAAAAACTCACAAAACTCAAAAATGTATCTTGGCCTTCATGAGCAGGTTCTTCTGTACCAGTCCCTCCTTATGGACCTATTTATTTTTCACTTTTTACTTAAGTATATACCTACAACATAAATCTCTTTCCAACACAAATTTTAAATTTGTGAATTCTTATTTTATTTAAAAAAACTCAAAAACTCACCAAACTCAATACTCAAAAACTCATAAAACTCAAAAATGTATCTTGGCCTTCATGATCAGTTTCTTCTATACCAGTCTCTCCTCTTGGACCTATTTATTTTTCACTTTTTACTTAAGTATATACCGACAACATAAATCTCTTTCCAACACAAATTTTTAATTTGTGATTTTTTCTTTTATTTAAAAAAAACTCAAAAACTCCCCAAACTCAATACTCAAAAACTCACAAAACAGAAAAATTTATCTTGGCCTTCATGAGCAGGTTCTTCTGTACCAGTCCCTCCTTTTGGGCCTATTTATTTTTCACTTTTTACTTAAGTATATACCTACAACATAAATCTCTTTCCAACACAAATTTTTAATTTGTGAATTTTTCTTTTATTTAAAAAAAACTCAAAAACTCCCCAAACGCAATACTCAAAAACTCATAAAACTCAAAAATGTATCTTGGCCTTCATGAGCAGGTTCTTCTGTACCAGTCCCTCCTCTTGGACCTATTTATTTTTCACTTTTTACACAAGTATATACCTACATCATAAGTCCCTTTCCAACACAAAACTTAATACTCAAAGACTCACAAAACTGAAAAGCTTTATTGATTAAAAATGTGAAAATAAAAACATGAACACAGCAAAATTGCATTCTACTCATCTCTGAGTTGTAAATCACAGTTCCCAGTATATTTCTTAATCAAAGAGGGTCAGGTCAAATAGGTAATATGCCAGGTAAAAAGCGAGTGTGATCCAATTCACTGTAGACATCTAGAATATGAGTGGTTGCTAGAATTTAAAATACTTATTTCAGCGCAAGGATATATTGTAAATCATACACATTCCATAGGATGGCCCTTCAGAAATAAAATAAATTATCCAGTATATTTGTGCACTGCCTATTCACTCAGTGTCTGTACATGTGCCAAAACATTTACACCCACTGTATATAAATGTAACAAAGTCTCACCCTGGTGGTCTAGTGGGGGGACGGCAGGGACGCCCGCCACGCTTCTCCCCTTCTTGCGCCGGCTCTTCCTTAGTGCGCGCGCATGCGCCCTTCCGGATTTAAAGGCGCATGCGTGCTGGCGTAATGACGTCAGCGCGCAATGGCGCCAAATTTAAAAGTATTAAAGGGGCATTCCCACTGTTTGTCATTGCCCGTGATAGGATTGAATTTTCCTGGTGCTCCTGAGCCTTGTGCTAATCTGTTATCTTCTGAACCTGTTTTGACCCCTGCCTGGCTATTTTGACTATTCTTACTTCTGGATCCTCACCTTTGCCTGCTTTCGACAATGCTTCTGGTTAACCCCTTGTTTGATCACCCGGTTTTGACCCTTTGCCTGTTTGACGGTCCTTGCTATCCGCCTGCCTCGACCCAGCCTGCCTGACTACGTTTCTGCCTAATCCTTTGTACTGTGACCTTCGACCCAAAAAGACTCTGCTAACAGCCGTGCCCCTTTGCTAGCCAGAACATCTCGCCTTGTACCCCTCGTTAAGTCCAGGTGGCACCCAAGTAAGCTGAGGGCTCCTCCCGAAGCCCAACGGTGGTCACACTACTGGTGAAGCCGAGACCAGGGTACTTGGCACTTGTTCTGGTATTGGGTGCCGGCCGTGACAATAATACATCAACAGTTGCTGAAGATGTATATGGAATATAAATATTGTGAATGCTCATATGATGAATGACTGTGCTACTGCTATATCCATATATAAAAAACACGGAATATCATTTTGTTTGTAATAATTAAATAACTGGCCACTGCCTTTTTAACTTTTATCTTACTATACTGTTCTTAGAGATCCCAAACATAGGTCGGCCTACTGAATATTCTACCAACTGGGCTGGTATTTGTGGTCTGGCCTTACACATGGATTCCCATATATCACTGCAGTTGGCCAAATAAGTGAAGTGAGGACATTATCTGCTAAAATACCAATGGTGTACCAAAACTTTTTCCAAAACATTTTCTTTTTGGACAATAGACAAGGCACAATAATAAAAAAAAAAAAACGGATATCACTGTATATTTTATATATTTCTTGGCTTTTCAGAGATCCTACAGTTTTCATTCCTGTACAGGAAACCAGATAAACAGACTAAAGAATCAAGAGTTTGCCATCTAGTGGCAACAAATAAGTAATACTAAAACACTAATATTTTTATTATTGGTTAAATCCTCAAAATAGATGGGCTCTACAGAACAATCATTAAGCAGAGGTCTTGTTCTAAATGTGGCACTTATTTTGAGGAATGGTGATGTCAGGTTTTAATTGTCCCAGTAGTGAGCGGGACACTGCTATGTTATGGATCAGAGTGCAACACCCAATGTTCATACATTTATACCCCAGGACATTGGGTTCTATAGATGGCAAATCAATTATTCCAGTCAGTGTTACTTCCATAGCTCTTCATACAAAGAAGTGATCCCTCTGTAGTTGGTTAGTGGAACTATACACATATTAGCCAGGGCAGATTAACGGCCATATAACCATGAAAACTACAACTAACTTATTCCTGAAACATTTTAAGGAATCCGGACTGTAGGAAACAACAGTCACTCCCCAAAATGCCCTATATGTTTACTGTATGAATTGTAAACTAACCATCAAAAAAGATCAAAGGTAGAGGCACATCGTGCAACTCATCCCTCTCAAATGGTATATTTCCATCCATGTGTGTGATGTCTTTCTACAACTTGATTCAACTTCTCTTGACTACAGGCCAATCTCATTCCTGCCCTTCCCCTCCAAGCTCTTAGGATTGTCGCCAACCTTTTTCTGAATTTATAGCATACCAACCAACTTCTTGAACCTTTTGTGTCAGGTTTCTACAGAGGTCTCTCTGCTGAAATGGCTCTAACTAAGGTCCTCAACAATTTCCATGCTGCTGAGAACAAGGGATAATATTCCACCCTCATACTCCTTGATCTTTCTGCACCTTTAAAAAACTTACAAATGCTTGTTTTCAGTGGTTTTCAGTGATTTATCATGGTTGTCTAACAGTATTTCTCCACCTTCAATCTCTGTGTTGGTGTGGCCCAAAGCCTCTTTGGTCTCTTGTCTTGTTACTGTGACCTCATGATGTCCTTCAGTTTTACCTAACACTTTTATGCAGATGATCTCAGTCCTGCTATCCAGGCAAAAATCATGCAATACCTTACTGCCATATCATCTTAGATGGCTTTGTACCACCTGAAACTTAGTATGGCCAAGGCTGAACTATTTTTATTCCCATCTAATCCTGGCTCCCTTCTTCCATTGAATATTACAGTCAATAATATAACCCCAGTGTCAAACTTGGCCGGTGAGACATCGAAAAAAAACCCGGTGGGCCCGGCCCTTATGGGCCCCCGCCGGGCCAGTCCTGCTCCATTGGCTGCCCCACAAAGAACTTTGCCCCGGCGCCATTTGTGCTGCACGTCCTCTGCACATGCGTGCCACATGTATTTTGCACATGTGCGTGAGTGTGCCGGCGCCAACAGTTTTAAGGGTAGGTGGGGGCCCCAGGACAGGCCAGGAGGGCCCTTGTTTTGCAGCCCTGGTGAGCCCCCTAGGATCCAGTCTGACCCTGTATAAACCTACATCTAGTCTACCACCTCTTGCTTTCTCATCCCAGTTGCATCTCTCACCAGAACATGTCGCTTCTGTCTAACAAAAATTGCAAAAATATGTCCCTTCCTCTGTCCCCGTACTGCTACAACACTGGTCCAGGCCCTCAAATTCTCCAGAATAGACTGCAATATACGGCTAGCTAATCTCTCATCCTGTTGACACCCAAATCATCTCACCCACATCGAAATATTTCCCTGCGAGTCTATCTCCTGGCTCCTGACTCCCAGTCCAGTGGTGGATTAAGTATAAAATTGTATCCTATCCTTCAGAGCCGTCTTGTATCAAGAAAGCCCTACACCAACACTTTTCTCAAAGCTTCTGAAAAAAACAACTTCTAGAGAATTTTGCTAGTCTTCCTCTGCAACAACAAACCCTTGACCTATGAACTTGTTCCCAACCTTTTTTGTGTCTGTCTCCTCTTCCTAACAGATTGTAAACTCCAACAGTGTATTATTAGAACTTAAATATATATATAATTAAATACACAGATGCAGCATACCTTTTTCTGTAAAAGTCAAACACAACAGATGAATAAAGTGTACCTCAGGAGCAATGTAGTCGGGTGTGCCACAGAATGTGCGCGTGGTGGCTCCACTATATATGTTCTCCTTGCACATGCCAAAATCAGTGATTTTAATGTGCCCTTCTGAATCCAGCATTACGTTATCCAGTTTCAAGTCTCTATAAAACATGAGTTACGTGAAAGAAGGAAGAAGAGGCTTCAGAAGCAATGACTAATGCCTACCAAGGGATCTAACATGGACAATCAAAGCAATTTAGAGAATGGATGATTTAAGGTAATGTAAGGCTTGAAAAACGAGAATGTACAGGTTAATGCTATAGAGAGATTAGGATCAACAAAAACTAATTTAAGAAACTTTTCTTCTGCAGGACATGTCAAGCCAAGAAGAAGATATTCGATTAATTTCTAATAGACCCACAAGTCTTTTTTAATCAAAAGTTATTTAATTCACGACCAAGGTTTCAGTTAATGGGTGATTCTTTAGTTGGCTTAGAAAATATAATGGATGCTGCATAAACTAATATATATACAGGTATGGGACCTGTTATCCAGAATGCTCGGGACCTGGGGTTTTCCGGATAACGGATCTTTCCGTAATTTGGGTCTTCATGCTTTAAGTCTACTAGAAATTAATTTAAACATTAAATAAACCCAATAGGCTGATTTTGTTTCCAATAAGGATTAATTATATCTTAGTTGGGATCAAATACAAGCTACTGCTGTATTATTCCAGAGAAAAAGGAAATCATTTTTAAAAATTCAGATTATTTGGATAAAGTGGAGTCTATGAGAGACTGCCATTCTGTAATTCGGAGCTTTCTGGATATCGGGTTTCCGGATAAGGGATCCCATACCTGTATAATTATGACTGTTAAACATAATATTGATTGATTCAGAAGACATCTACCATTTTCTTGATAAACACGATGGGCCGATTCACTAACTTCGAGTGAAGGATTCGAAGTTAAAAAACTTCGAATTTCGAAGTTTTTTTTGGGCTACTTCGACCATCGAATGGGCTACTTCGACCTTCGACTACGACTTCGAATCAAAGGATTCGAAGTAAAAAACGTTCGACTATTCGACCATTCGATAGTCGATGTACTGTCTCTTTAAAAAAAACTTTGACCCCCTAGTTCGCCATCTAAAAGCTACTGAAGTCAATGTTAGCCTATGGGGAAGGTCCCCATAGGCTTGGCTAACTTTTTTTGATCGAAGGATATTCCTTCGATCGTTGGATTAAAATCCTTCGAATCGTTCGATTCGAAGGATTTTATCGTTCGATCTTAGGAATTATCCTTCGATCGTTCGATCCAACTATCTGCCCTAAATCCTTGGACTTCGATATCCGAAGTCGAAGGATTTTAATTCCTAGTCGAATATCGAGGGTTAATTAACCCTCGATATTCGACCCTTAGTGAATCGGCCCCTAAGTGGTGCATATTATACTAGTGCTGATCTATTTCTGCACTTATTATTGCTGGCAGAGAGGGAAGCACTCCGTTAACTGAATCCAAAATAGAGTTTCATTATCATTGGCTGTTATATCTGTATCGTCTATTGTGCCATTGGTATAATGGTATGGGAATTCTGCACATTTCTGCATACCTGTAGATGATACCTTTATTGTGGAGGAAGAAGAGTCCAATTGCAATTTCGGCAGCGTAGAACCTGCGCAAAACAATTACTGGGAGGTGATAAATATACCATACCAAATACATTTTACAGTCAGTTTATTTTACTTTACTTTTAATAAAAAAAGTAAAATAGAATATTTATAAAAATTACAGAAAAAAACTAAATAAATATAGAGCCATTATTGGTCCCTAATGGGCATGCAAGTGGCCCAGTTGTAGCAGGCCAGAAAAGATGGTGGTGCATTGCATTTAAAGACCAGGCATAGGTGATCAGGATTAAGAGGGTCCAGGGACAGGGGTGGCCAAATTATAATAAGAGACTGTGGTCAGGGGGTTTCTCTGCATAACTCATGGCTAGTAATACATTAGTTTCCATTAGTTTCCATTCAACCACTCACACAGACGAAGAGGAGCTAGGGGCACTTACATGGCATGAGGTTCCTTAAACTTGCCGACCTGCTGGATATGATACATGAGATCCCCACCATTCACATACTCCATAACAAAATACAGACGGTCCTGGAACAAAAGCAATAACAAATGTCCTTGTGCAAAATTATCTCTGAATATGTTGCACCAGAGTGAATAAAGAATAAAGAAACAGATGTTATCACCTCAATCTGCTTTATTGTTACAGGTATGGGCTCTATTATCCAGAATACTCGGGACCTGAGGTTTTCTGGATAAGGGATCTTTCTGTAATTTGGATCTCCATACTTAAAGTCTACTAAAAAATCATTTAAACATTAAATAAAATCAGTAGGCTTGTTTTACCTCCAATAAGGATTAATTCTATTCTAATTAGAATCATATACAGGTATGGGACTTGTTATCCAGAATGCTCGGTACCTGGGGTTTTCCAGATTACAGATCTTTCTGAAATTTATATCTCCATACTTTAAGTCTACTAAAAAATCATTTAAACATTACATAAAATCAGTAGGCTTGTTTTACTTCCAATAAGGATTAATTATATCTTAGTTAGAATCATATACAGGTATGGCACCTGTTGTTCAGAATGCTCGGTACCTGGGGTTTTCCAGATAACGGGTCTTTATGTAATTTGGATCTCCATACTTTAAGTGTACTAAAAAATCGTTTAAACATTAAATAAAATCAGTAGGCATGTTTTATATCCAATAAGGATTAAATATATCTTAGAATCATATGCAGGTATGGGACCTGTTATGCAGAATGCTCGGGACCTGGGGTTTTCCTGATTACAAATCTTTTTCCTAAATTGGATTTTGATTTCATAAGTTTACTAAAAATCATCTAAACATTACATAACCCAATAGGCTGGCTTTATTTCCAATAAGGATTAATTATATCTTAGTTGGGATCAAGTACAAGCTATTGTTTTATTATTACAGAGAAAAAAGAAATTCCTTGTATTATTTGGATACAATGGAGTCTATGGAAGACTACCTTTCCATGATTCTGAGCTTTCTGGATAACGGGTTTCCGGATAACAGATCCCATACCTGTACAAGGTACTGTTTTATTATTACAGAGAAAAGGGAAATCATTTGAATTATTTGATTAAAATGGAGTCTAAGAGACTTAATTTTCTGGATAACAAGTTTCCAGATAATGGGTCCCATACCTGTAATGTTATTGAAATAATGATTAAAGGCTGGATGCAATCCAATGTAGCTGAAATACAAATATAATTGGGTGACAAAATCCTACTCTCCAACCTTAGCTTCCTACCTCTCTGCTATGCAATGAGAATCCTCATGCTCTCTCCTAAGAAAACCTGTGCATTCCCTGGTAAAAATCCTTTTATTGGTTGACTGTTAAAGGAATTGTTCAGTATAACAATAAAAAAAATGGGTATGTGACTGTATGTCTAACATAATAGCCAGAACACTACTTCCTGCTTTTCAGCTCTCTTGGTTTCCACTGATTGGTTACCAGACAGTAACCAATCAGAGACTTGAGGGGAGCACATGGGTCATAACTGTTGCTTTTGAATCTGAGCTGAATGCTGAGCATCAATTACAAACTCACTGAACAGATATGTCCCACGTGGCTCCCCTTCAAGTCTCTGACTAACTCAGAGTTAGAGAGCTGAAAAGCAGGAAGTAGTCTTCTGGCTATTATGTTAGACATCCAGTCACTCCAGCCTTTATACATTACATTTTTGGCTAACTAACTATATCAGAAACATTTTATATATTGCACAGCTTATCTTTTTACCTAGTTTTTATTTTTAAGCTGAACTGTTCCCTTAAGAAAAGGTATCAAAAATTAGTATCAAAAATTCCTTTTGTGTACATTCAAAGCATGCTACTCCTCTGCGTCTCACTACATTTCCTCATTTGTCTCCCTGTCCATTTCTGGACGTCTTCTCTGCTCCTCTCAGAGCAACCGTCTTTTCACACCATCCATCTCTCCATCCATCTGCCATATCTCATCTGAAGCCTTATTATCTTGCTGACATTTACCACTTAGGTGTATTGTCAACATGACCAGTTTTAATCCTTTATGGAAAACTATAATAAGTTGAATCCAAAAATAATATAATTGGTGCATCTCCTTATCTACTAAAGGATGGAGGGTCTTATTTATATACATAGTTGCGTAACTGCACACGGTTATGACTATGAAGATTTTCATTCATCCAGGTCATGGTATGTCTAGTATAGGTTAATCTAAAAACAACTGGACTTGCTGAGTAATCATTGAAGACGTTTCACTATTCATCCAATCAGCTTCTTCAGTTCAACTGACTGGTGTGGGAAGTTCTCGGCATATAAACTCTTCCACTTTATATGCCGTGATTGTGATTGGATTAGTGGAAGAGTTTATATATACCGAGAACTTCCCACACCAGTCAGTTGAACTGAAGAAGCTGCTCGGGTGAGTAGTGAAACGTCTTCAATGATTACTCAGCAATTCCAGTTGTTTTTAGATTAACCTATACTAGATGCACACGGTTAGTTGCTAATAGTAACCAACCAGCAGTTTAGAACAGTACAGTACATGAAAGCAATAAGCCAATGAATAGGAAATGCTAGATAATTCATACCACAGTCTGAAATGTAGAATGGAGCTGTGTGAGAAAGTGAGGCCGATCAGACAAGGCCAAGACTCTCTTCTCCACCATGGTGCACTCCACATCATCTTCCTGAATGATGACATCTTTCTTAAGGATCTTAATGGCATAAAGTTCATCTGACCCACGCCTCTCTGCCAGCATTACCTGCAGGGAAAATGATAATAACTCAAGAAAAAATACACAACCAGTGTTTCCCATGTATAAAGCCATGTTTTTATGTTCCACAACCCCAATAAACAAAATCCATGAAGGCAAGACTATGTCTAATCAGTGCCCAAACCTTCCATCCCACCATGTTTTACATTCTACTCAGTCTACCCAGAAGCTCAGAACTTGCTTATCATATTACACATTTGACACCTTTAAGCATTTTCCCTACAAGGTGTCCTACGGTTTTATAGCTTATACTTTTTTTTATTATTGCTGCTCACAAATCAGGTCCTGAGGGTCTTCTTGTACAAATTGACCTTGATATATTGCACTTCAAGGACCCTAAAGTGCAAGTGCTGGAAAGTGGCTATTGGGCCATCGTAAGAAGAGTATAGGTTTGGTTCAAGAGGGGGCATGGTTCTATATATTTATACAGGGGGGGCTATTTCTCCTTTAAAACCAGAATTCATTTAGTGGCTCTTTATTAGATCAGGGGTCCCCAACCTTTTCCATCCATGAGCCACATTCAATTTTAAAAAGAGTTGGGGAGCAACACAAGCATGAAAAATGTTCCTGGGAGGTGCCAAATAAGGGCTGTGATTGGCTATTGGTAGCCCCTATGTGAACTGGCAGCCTATAGGAGGCTCTGCTTTGAGGCCACTGTGAGCAACATCCAAGGGGTTGGGGAGCAATATGTTGCTCACGAGCTTCTGGTTGGGGATCACTGTATTAGATGGACAGGGGAAATATTCCCATTTTAAACTGATCTCTCTTTTTCTTTTCACATTTCTTTTGTTACTTGTACATTTTTATCAGGCTGTCATATAAACAGTGTACCTGCCACTGAGATACCACGCAAACCTTCCTCATTCCCTTTAATTACAAAGTATCTGTAGAAAGCCTGTAATTTAATACCATAACTTAACATGCTTGCTTTTAATCTTCTCTTTTCTTTTTCCTTTCAGCCACGTAACATCTTAAGCTGTTACTTGTTCTTCCCTGTTGTAATCGTATAACCTACTATTAGCATAATAAATGAGTTACCTCTTTCTACAAACCTGGTTTTCCCGTGTAGGAAACTTTGGAAGATGAGAGGCAATGTACATTCTTTATTTATTTATTTTTAATTGCAAGATATTAAAGGATACATGTACTGTTAAAGGAGAAGGAAAGCTAGTTTATTAGCAATTGATTAGCCCCAATAGTGCAAGCTATAACACTTTATTTATTCTGTAGAATGACAGCTCTAGAAGCTCTCTCTATTTGTTTTGGATAGCTGCTGCCATATTACCTTGGTGTGACATCACTTCCTGTCTGAGTACCTCCCGGCTCACGCAAAATTCTGTGCTCAGATTACAGCAAGGAGGGGAGGAGGGAGAAGGGAGGGGGAGAGAGGAGCAAACTGAGCATGCTCAAACCAAAGCCCTGGAGCTTTAAGCTGAAAACAGGAAGTCTGATACAGAAGCCCATGAGTACACAATAGAAGGATAGAAATGTGGTGTTTCTTTTAACAGAGGACTCAGAGCAGCATTACTTTGGGGGTTTACTGGTGTATTTATATAGATCTTTCTGATAAAGCTTACTTAGTTTTAACCTTTCCTTCTCCTTTAATATGAATGAAATTTGTTACAACAGCGCCATTTTCCAACCACTTAATCAAAGAAGTTGTCAGGAGAAAGAGAGAGGGCTGGTCAGATGTTCTTCTGTTTAGGAAACCTTTCTAAAATATTTCCTAAGCAGAAGAACATCAGAGCAGCCCTCTTTCTTTCTCCTGACAACTTCCTTGATTACTGTTTGGTCAGAAAATGACCGGTTGGTGGCGCTGTCGTTACAAAATGTATTCATGTTAGCAGTTCATTTATCCTTTTGTATCTTGGAATTTTAAAAAAAATTATGAATGTAAATTGCAAATGTGCTTAGACTAGCGCTCTCATCAATTTTACAGTCATGTATTTTAAAGGTTTACTTATCCTTTAAATAATACACCACTAAGTCTGTCCATTACAGTCTAAGACAATGGTGGAATATTCATTAATGCGAATTTAAAAAAAAAAATGCCAAGCCTTTCTTCCTTGCTTTTCTGTCTAAAACATTTTGCCTCACCTTTCCGAAGCTCCCTTTGCCAAGCACCATGAGGAAGTTGAAATCAGAGATGTGAAAGCGGCTGGTACCAAAGAAGTTGACCCGTTTGGAGTCTGTGGGGCTTGGGCTGGGACCTGGGCCTCTTCTCACTTTCTGCGCGACAACAGTGATAGGAAAACGATGCATTACTGAAGATGAATGACACAGCAAGGATCCAGATGTTCATTAAACAAAAATGTCATGGGCTTATCTAGAAAGGTCCATGAACGTTGTCTGACTCCAAGAAATAAATATAAATGAATGTATACATCTCATGGATTAAAAGGAAGCCATGTTACGCATAAGAACCATTTTCCCAAACAGCTCCCTCACCATGTTCCATTGGGAAGTTATGGCTTTTTGGACTTGAGATCCTTCTGCTTTCCACAGTGCATGGTGCACAGATTCTTCACAACGGAGAAGGACTTCAAGTTCCAGAACCTATTGCTTCACAATGGAACAAGGTGAGGGAGGGGTTGCATTACACTGTGAGCCTAAGGGGGTTGGGAACCATTCTCAGCAGCACAGGCAGAATATTATGGGTTTTTTTTTTTACAATCTGTGGAGACAGGTATGACAGTGTAAAAAAAATCAATACTTATTTTTGGAAGTTCAGATAGATATGTATAAGCCCCACTGAATAAGAGCATATTTTCCCTTTAACAAATACGGACAATATTGAGTTCTACAAGACAACATCTAGCACTAAACAAACACACGGTATGTGTTAAACGTCACACGCACCATTTGCGGTTTATTCTCTTTTCTTAAACTGCATTACAGCCCTGTTTAGGTCCCCAGTGGGGGCAGAGTGTGTCCCAGTTCAGGAACTCACAGATGCTGATTGGATATTATGGGTTTCCTAACTGGGACATCCACTCCGTGTAACTGCATTTATTTCACAGAATATGGTTAAAAATAGTGATGGGCGAATTTGTCCCATTTTGCTTCACCTAAAAATTTGCGAATTTACTGTGGAATTCGCAGAATGGTGAAAAATCCGAAAAACGCGTTTGTCAAATAATTTTGACGACCTCATCAATTTTTATATGCGCGCCTATTTTGTCCAAATGCATTAAAGTCAATGGGCGTCCGAATAATTTTGATGCGTGTCAATTTTTATGCGTACGACTATTCTGACGCACACCCAAATTTTTTTTGAGGCAGCAGATTTTTCGCCGACAAATTTCCATGGCAGTTTCACAAATTAATTCACTGGTGGCCAAACGTGAATTCGCGCCTGGCGAATTTATTCGCCCATCACTAGTTGAAAAGGTACCTGTCTAGAGTGTCCCAGTCCAGCAGTTGACTATTGAGACTTGTAAAGTAAATAACATCCATCAATCAAAAAAGCAGGCTCTAAGAATTAGAGATAACCGGACCTCTTGTATAGCAGGAACGAAGAGTCACCAAATCAGGTGCAGAAGAAAAATTATGTAATTCAGGAATGTACAAGCTGCTGTCCTCCAGCTGTTATTGGCCTGTAGCTCACAGCAACTGACCTACAAATTTTGGCTGAGGGTGTAGAAGAACAACAGCGGGATGGCTGCAGATTGGACATCCCTAATGGATGTAGATATCTAAAATATCTAATAACCAATACATAGTATTAAAAAAATATATATTAATTTTCATCCAAGGCATTCTAGGGTATTCCCTCTCTGCTCTACTCTATGGTGACTATAACAGGCACTACTCCATGGGGCAGATTCACTAAGGGGCAACTTTTTGCCAGCGTCAGCTTCGCACCCATCGCACCCATCCCACCACTTTGCCAGGCCCAAATACTCTACGAATACGCTAATTCACTAAATTTGCATAGGGCAGGTAATATAAAGTTGTATGGAGGTCTTTATTATAAATGTTGCTGCAAATGGTTTAAGTTACCGGTTTATATTACACATCTCCAGGGAACCTTAATAAAGACAAGAGAGTTAATATAATGACCTACACATGAGCCCACTGTATAGTGAATGATCCATATGTTATAAAATGTGTGGAGAAAACCACTTACCCAAAAAAGTAAGTTAGGACTTTTGTAGCCAATCCCGCTTAAAAAAACGAAAAGTCGCCAGCGCTTTTTGAACTTTGATGCATTTTCGGCTTACAGGATATGATGTAAATGACAGAAGATTGAGAAAGGTATATCTTCTTTATAGCACTTCGTCTGATCTGAGGTGGCAAAGGCAACTCTGGCGAAAGAGGTAACGTTCAGTAAAATCCGCATTTTAGTGAATTTGCTGAGTTTGCCAGAGAGTGAAAAGTTGCCTGGTGATAGAGTGCGAATAAATGCCAGTGACAGTCAGTTTCGTTAGGGAATTGGCGCCTGCTCCTGTTAGTAAATGGGTGATGTCCCTGCGGGTGCTCACTACATCGATTTGTCGCTAGCATTAGCCACTCCTTGGTAAATCTGCCCCCATTTCCTGTACATGTATTATATTCAGTTGAATCCATGATGAACCTGGAACCTGTCACTTTTTGATAGTGAACAGCATGGCTTCTTGCCCCGGATTCTTCGGTAATGTCCATTATCTCCACCATATGCACTCATCAAATAAAGTAAAGATACATCACGCCAGTTTCTAGGTATACATGTAATTTAGGGGAGAATTTTTTTAATCACCTTTTAAAAATTTCACCTCATATAAGTATCGAATGAAAATTTTTAACAACTTCAATAGAAAATAAAAATTTGTCTGAAAAATAAAATACAGCACAGAGCGGTCACTTAAAGGGTCACTATCAGGAACAGCTAAATTGCAGTTTTAAAAACGAATCAGTTAATAGTGCTGCTCCAGCAGAATTCTGCACTGAAATCCATTTCTCAAAAGAGCAAACAGATTTTTTTATATTCAATTTTGAAATCTGACATGGGGCTAGACATATTGTCAATTTCCCAGCTGCCCCAAGTCATGTGACTTGTGCTCTGATAAACATCAATCACTCTTTACTGCTGTACTGCAAGTTGGAGTGATATCACCCCTTCCCTCACCTCCCCAGCAGCCAAACAAAAGAACAATGGGAAGGTAACCAGATAACAGCTCCCTAACACAAGATAACAGCTGCCTGGTAGATCTAAGAACAGCACTCAATAGTAAAAACCCATGTCCCACTGAGACACATTCAGTTACATTGAGAAGGAAAAACTGCAGCCTGAAAGCATTTCTCTCCTAAAGTGCAGGCACAAGTCACATGACTGGGGACAGCTGGGAAATTGACAAAATGTCTAGCCCCATGTCAGATTTCAAAATTGAATATAAAAAAATCTGTTTGCTCTTTTGAGAAATGGATTTCAGTGCAGAATTCTGCTGGAGTAGCACTATTAACTGATGTGTTTTGAAAAAAACATGTTTTCCAATGACAGGATCCATTTAAGCAAAAAGCCACCCTTGTTGTTTTCAGGTCCATTTAGATGCCTTCAAATTGGCATTTAAATGAACATACAGTAAATTAAATGCATACAAACATATACAAGTGTTAGTGTAAGCAATCTCTAGTGTCTATTTGATGGAATTTTTCATGCATACATATGCAGTTATTTATACCTTGGACTACCCCCTGTAGTGGCATATATTCTATTTTGAAGATGTGTCCAGCTGGGTTCCTGAGACTAATTATATAAGACAGCTGTTTCCATATAGAATTACCCCCACCTAGTTCGGTTTGTTTCACCATTCTGTTTTGATGAGTCGATGGAAAATAAAGTGTCAGGTACTTTATATTTTCCAAATAAGATGCATTGGAGTTAGATACACTAAAGAAAGAGCAGACTCTTCTTTAGTAAGTGAGAGAAGAAAAAGAACTGACCCTTGGAATTGCACCTCCCCATCGCATAATCCGAACACTCAGTGAACCAGCTTCAAACGTAACTTTTACTTAATACTAATGGCTGTGAGTTGAAGTTCTCCAACTTGGAAAAGTTATTTTGTGAGGTATGAGCTAAAGTTTTCCAATTTCGGTGAATGGGTACAAACTAATTTGTGTAAGGCTGTAGATGAAAAGCAGGTTTCCAAAGGGAATTGCTGAGGCTTCCCCCACTCCCTCTTTTTTTCCAGCTGTAAGTGCCTCCCAAAATAATTGGATTGATCTCAACCAGATCTTGCATTCCCGTCTTTCCTTGAAGGCACAGTCGGGCATGGACTTGTAGTAATAAACAGCCTGTTCACAAATTCTCCACTTTGCAGGTACTTTTTGCCAAAGATCCAAGATGGCTCCTGGTTCACTTCTGTGCGTACTCCGAATACTCTGAATTTCCTCTCATCGATTTACACTATTTTACCGATTTTCATGGTCTTCACGATTTAACAGTTCACAAAGTAACGGCAGACTGCCGATTTTCACGGTTTTTACGATATTGGGGTAAAACACACAAAATGATGATCCAACCTTAGGAGTGACCCCAAAGCTCTACTCACGGAGCGTCAATGGAGGAGCTCACCCGGACCAAAGTGCCGTCCTGCTCAAACGCTGCTCTCGCGATATGCCGGTCACTCCTCGCCGGCTACTATATCAAAACCACAGACCGCTGTCAAGGCGCTGATCAAGAATATCAGGAATCCGGCACGATTAACATCAAGATTCGGCTTTATTCACACATAGGAAGGATAACAGTGGAGGGTGTACAATTCTAATGCGTTTCATGCCCCCATAGCATGGTTAACTTCAAAATATATCAAATCAGAAAAATGTCACATTTAGCTTAGAACAAACACATTACCCTACAGAAAAGGTCCAAGCTCAAACCTACCCTTCAACCCCTTTTTTTGTAGGGTAATGTGTTTGTTCTCCAATTCACCGAATTGGAGAACTTTAACTCACACCTCACAAAATAACTTTTCCAAGTTGGAGAACTTTAACTCACAGCCATCTTTGCTATTTCCAAATTGGGGCAACCACCTATCATAACCTAGGAGCATATATTGTATTATTTAAATTGGAATGAGTGACCATCCACCTGGAGTAATTTGATAATGTTTTTATGTAATTTTACTGATCTTCTATTTATTACGTTCCTGGCCAGCCAGATTTTAAGAATTTTATTTGATAAATAAATGATATACTTTTTGAATACACAGGTTTTAAAATACATCTCTAATTTATTTCCTTGACTATGTGGGGGAAGTGTGTGTCCTACAAATGGTTACCCACCTTACAAATCGTTAATATTTAAGTTAAAAAATAAGCAGAACATATTTTCAGTAGAAACCTTGTTTAATTGACTTGTGTCCAACACAGCTCCTCTGTCTCTAGACAAAACTTTGTTTTGCGTATAACATTACTGTATATCTCCTGTTTTGTAAGTGTCAATACATGAGTCCAATATAGAAGGTTAGTGTTAAAAAATTCATTTATTGTACTAAGCAATAAGGGTTTCGGCAAGTCTTAACACCTATAACTGTACCATATGGTAAGTCTACTCTGGGTATGCTCCTTCACAAAACTACAATTCACTTTATAACGCCTCAAGATGGGGTTCCAACTTCCCTGAGATGATCCTCCAGCTTAATATTCTCTTTAGGAAGCTGGGCTGTCTCACAATGTGGTTGTTACTGCAGCATGGATTCTCGGCTCTTTAACAGAGCAGACCTGTTGTGCACCCTCCGCTCACTCCTCTAACTGCCAGTCGGGCCCCATCCCCCAGGCTGCACTGGAGGGCTTCTTAAATGTACAGGATTCATCAGAACTATCTACGCCTATCCTACTGGCTTGAAGCCAGGCAAAGGCTGCACAAGGAGAACATAAGCACCATCTACCCATGGAATCACACCAAGCTTTGGGGAATAAGCATGGGTGGTTGCCTCTCTACCAGTGGCGTAACTACCAGGGGAGCAGGGGGTGCAACTGGGCCAGGGCCCGCAGCCCCGCACCCCTGCAGGGCCCCCCCGACAGATCGCGCGCGCTGCATCCGCAAAGTAAATTCGCACGGACGAGGGTGGGACCCGGCTGCACAGTCCGCACCAGGGCCCGCCCCCACCTAGTTCCGTTACTGCTCTCTACCCTGAACATTGTTAGAGAAACACTAATATTGCCAGTGTTAATACTGGTATGGGGTTATTCAGAATGCACGGGACATGAAGGTTTCCATATAAAGGATCTTTTTTGCAATAATACCTTTATAAGGGGTTATTTACTATAACTCAAATGTATCTGGTTGGGCTTTTTGGGGCAAAAACTTGAATTTTTCAAAAAGCCAGAATCCAAAAATCTGCCATCTCAGACTTGTTGATGTCATGTATACCAATTTGAAGATATTGTTGATACAAAATCGAGAGATTCTGGTTTTCACTCGATTTTATCTCATTGGGTTCTGTCGAGATTTTTTTATTTAAATTATGAGATAAATTCAGATTTTAGTAAATAACCACCTAAGTCTACCAGAAAATCATGTAGAAATTAAATAAACCTAATAGGCTGGTTTTGCCTCCAATAAGGATTAGTTTGGATCAATACAAAGCACTGTTTTATTATTACAGTGAAAAAGGAAATCATTTTTAAAAATGTGGATTGTTTGAATAAAATGGAGTCGATGTGAGATGGCCTTGGAGCTTTCTGAATAACGAGTTTCCAAATAACGGATTGGGTATTGGGTTTTAGGAAGGCTTTAGGGGAATGGTACAATATTGACTTGTCTATCTCACAGTTAAAGATATTTACATAATTCCTCACTGAGCAGACCAGCATAACAGGATTTTTTTGGACAAGCAGTGTTAAAATCAATATGACCTGGGCTTTAATGAACGCTAATTGCAGTTTGCAGTTGTCCTGCTGTGTTTAAAGAGCAGATGGACAGCTGAAGAGAGAAGAAGGAAAGAGAGTGGGAGAACACAAGGTAGAAGTGATTTCACAATAAAATAGATACATGCTAGAAAATTGCTTGGCCAGGACTTGCAAGATCCTCTTTAGGGTCAGGGCACACACTCAGATTCGGGGTGACTAATCTCCCCGACTTCCTCCTGCAAACTAGAATGTAAATCAACGGCAAGATAGCACTCGGAGCGATTCTCTTTCTGAAGTCGCCTGAAGAAAACATAGTGCTTTGAGTGCAATCCCGCCGGCGATTTACATTCTGTCCGGCAGGAGGCAGTTTGGGGAGATTAGTCGCCCCGTTTCTGAGTGTGTGCCCTGACCCTTAGGCCAAGGCAAGAGATTACTTGCCAGTGATAAATCTCTGCAAGCGGCTGGGCAGCATGCTGCCCCTAATAATTTACTGCCCTAGGCCTCGCCACACATCCGGGCCTGGGTAAAACCCATGCGTTGCTTCAGTCTCCCAAAATCAAGTTGGCTAAGGAGGAAACTTCAAGACTAAAGCGCCACATGGGTTTTACCACCAGATTCCATTTATTGCCAGTGGGAAAGCTTTAACAGGAGATTAGTCGCCCGTAGAAGCAGAGTTTTATCACTAGCCATTGCCATCAAGACCATAGAAGTCAATGATTTTGATCTAGTATGTTGGCCACCACCCATTTGTTGACTAATAAGCTCTAAGCTCCATCATATATATGGATAAGCACTAGAAAACTAAAGCTGCTTTCAGTTCAGAGACATCTAAATGTTCTCATAATTTCTTTTATGTGCGCTAAATGCAAGGGAAATTTACCAATAAAATATCTCTATTGTCTGCAATGGCTTCTCTGCAAAGGGCAGGATAACCACGGCTGATAGGATGTTACTTATCCTGTCGAGGCACATACTGATTAGCCTACATTGAAAAGCAATTACTTGATTGCATAACACTTTATATTTATTTTATCTTCTCTACATTGTATGCAGAGCGTGTTCCAAACCTGGAGGCTGGTGGTTGCATAGCAACACAGGCTGATTTATAGGGAAAAATGGTAACTATTAGTTACTAACTAATAGGAGAAGAGGGGGATAAAAAATATGTAATTTCTCTGCACATATTATTTGTTGGTTTGGTCTTGAATGTTGTTCTTTTGAGATTTTGAGATCTAAAGAAGAGAGAAAGAAGGCCACGCAGAGGCTAGCTAAGGCATAAGAGGCACAAAAGGAGCACAATGGGGTATTTAGCTTAGAGCATACTAGTTTGTTATAATCAGAGCAATAAGGGTAGGGAAGAATGGCAGGTATTTTGCCCTTAGCAATAGGTAATGACAGAAGTTTCTGACAATTGCAGTACAACAACACTTGAGTTGTCCAACCAGCTACAGTCCCCAGTCTTATGTAACCTCCCTTATCAGATGAGGGACCCTGCCCTTCTGTATTTCAAAGGGCCCCTTCCGCTCTGACACTGAAAAAGAGTGAAAGAAAGAGAGAAAAGGTAACAGACAGCAATCTTTCCTTGCTTTATGGCAGAGCATCTTTATAAAAGACCTCAATCAGAATTAAAGCAAATGTAAACCCTCAAAACAAATTCATGTACATGATCTTCTGCACACTTTTGCAATTTACAATTTTTTTCTAGTTTTCAAGACACTAGCAGTTCATAACGCTGCTAATATAATCCATTTGAACAGCAGGTGGCGGTGTTGTTTCAAATCCATTATATTAACAATTTAAAAACCGCAAATATCTTGAAAACGAGAAAAATAAACCAGTAATGTAAATTGCAAAAGTGCTTAAACGAGCACTCTGAGACATTTGTTTTGAGAGCTTCCATTTTTTTACATTTCAAGCTGGCCATGGATGCCAGATTTGATTCCATGTAATCATTCTGTCCAACCATATGGACATGTGTTTATGGGTTGGTTTCGGCAGTCCTGTCAGATTTAAGTTGTTCCCTCCAAATTGAAAATGCCATTTTAGGTGCATGATGCATAAGATGAGGAGGTGATGAAGAGCCAGAGCAGCAGTAAAAATCTAAAATACAGTTCATGCAGCAAAGGATCTACAAGGCACTCGTTTGTGATTATATAAGCGTCCCACTGAAGCCTTGACTAGTCAAGGATAAGAAAAGACAAGCTGCTCTGCACATATATCTTACACAAGTGACTGGGAATAATGCAAGAGAGAAAAAAATGGACCAGACCCATAGCAAGGGTTATCTCTCATTATTTCTGTAAGTGAAATAAGTAAGTAATCCCTCCACAATCTCATGCTTGTCCCCTACTCCTATCTTCACTGCACCTCCCAGGCACTCACTAATGGGATGGCAAATACTCGATCTCTCCAGTTTTTACTTCTTTATTCTCAAAAATACCAACAAATAAACATTCCATCTTCTAAAGGGAAGCAACAGGACAGTTACTCGGGAAAGGATGAGGAGGATTAAAGCCATCAGACCTGATTCCAAAGAATTGTCCCCTAGTGAGATTACTGTGACCACATATACCTTAATGAAACCAAATAGATTCAATCTTCAACCACATACCAATAATAAAATATACCCCATGTAGGGTTGCCACCTTTCCCTCCGATGAACTCCGGGGGGAGGCCGTGATGTAGCGGGACTGTGATGTCAGGGCGGTGCTATGACGTGGTGATCGCGATTGGATGATCATCGTGTCAATCTCAGGAAATCTTTTCTTAGGAAAACCGGGCAGCCAATTTTGACTCAACAAAACCCAGCTATCTGGGTCAAAACTGGACAGATGACAACCCTAACCCCATGCCAGGGTAATTTATTGAAATTAGTGCAAAATTTCACCCTTGCTCTGATCCACAACTAATCAGATTTTCATTTTCTGATTTGCCTTTAATGAAGGGTTTCCTAATCGACCAGGCCTGGATTTGTGGCAAGGCCACAGAGGCCCTGGCCTAGGGTGGCACAGATAAAGGGGTGACATGCTGCCCAGCTTCATGTGGAAAACTTTGGGGTCTATGAGTGCAGGTCTCTAAACCCCTCTGCAACTGATCGCACTTGGGGGATATGGCAGAGAGTATCTGCCTGCACATCCCATCCCCCTGCATGCATGGGTGCGGGCAGGCGCATGCAGGCGGGCAATGGATGATGTTGGCCTCTGGTGCCCACAAGCAAAATCCGGCCCTGTAACCAACTGGTTGTTACACAAATGTGAGCCTCATCTTATTTAGGGAGGGTTTCCACAATCCCTTAAGTTTCATTAAAATTCACGTTTTACTATTTAATATCGTTCCCTAGCCAGATATTACACTGGGAATTTTAACTGGTCACATTTTAAGTTGAGCAAATAGCATTGCAGCTTCTATTAAACAAAATAATGTAAACAAATACAAAATTTTTTGTCAATTACACATATTTTTTCATTTTCAACTATTATTACATGCCCCATAAATCTGAGAAAGGATATGTAATGTATACCTTTACATGATGCATACAATTACATGAACCAGAAGCAATGTTCAAAATATGCCACTAGATGGCAGGAAAAATAGTTAAATGCAGAAGAGTTTGCTCTTCAAAGCCTGTAATTTCATAAGTTTGTTCATTTTTGTCCAAATATAATCTTGCTTTATTTACTGATCAGGTCAGTAATATACCAAGTAGCAACGTCAAGCAGTTGACACAACTGACATTACAAGGAACCAGCCTTTATATGACTTTATATGGTAATGGAATTCCTTGGTGACATTTAGGGAGTTATTTATTCAAATCTGAATGGCGAAAACTCTATATATTTTTATATAAAATCTATTTTTTTTGGGGGGGAAACCTTTTTTTTCAATATTTATTATACCCCAATGATAGAAAAAAAAGTCAGAATCTGAAAATCCAGCATCTCCGACCTACCGAGGTTGTATATTAGTCAATGAGAGGGGTCCCTGTCCTATTTGGAATTTGCTGTGGTCTGCTCTGGAATTAACTAGAAAATCTGACTATTTCTGGCAAAAATCCAAAAAATTCGGGCTTCGCAAGAGAAAAAACTATTCGGATTTCCACACAATTTTTTTAGAGTTTGTTCCTGATCCGATTTGTGGTTATTTTTTTAATAATAAATAAGCTCCAATCTTGGATTCTAGTTTGGTTGTACTTTTTCAATTAAATTACGCAGAAAAATTCAGATTTTTGATAAATAATTAATATGAATATCCTAATATTTTACAAGGGGTTCATTATTCCCTATATAATACACAAGAGGTTTGAATAACATGGAACATAAACGGAATTGTGTATCCCTTACAATTAAATATTAGACAAGGAGATCCATGACCATATAAAAGCAGGAGGCCACAGGCATCCAGATCTACCATGTATGTGCCCAGTCTGTGGTCCCCCGGCTGCTATTGATCTAAAGAGCCAAATTCTTAGCCAGAGAAAAATAAATATCAATACCACTGAAAAAATCTTTTTGGGTTAGTAATTCTGCATGGTTTGTTGTCCTAAGAAAAGCATACTCTCATACTTCACCAGAAGTACCAGATGATCTTTTGATGTTCCTAGGTCATAGCTGACCCCAACCTAGGTTAATTCCCATCAGTCCTGTTTTATTTCCAACACAGGTGTATCTAATGTCTACAATATTTGGATGTCATGTTCTCTGGTCAGCCCCAGGAGTCCTCGTTTGACCCTAGTTTTGAATACAAATTGAGGACAAGTCTTTGGAGTTCCGGGCCAAAGGCACCCACAGGATATCACAATGACAGACAGACTTTATTTGTTCTTTATACTGTAGATCAGGAAAGTGAGACCTGTTTCTCTTACCCTCCAGCTTTGTACTTTGTACAAAACAATCAGGTTAACACTGAGACAAAAGACCGTCTACTGCAACAGTTAAAAAAAAACAAGACTCAACGTACAAGACTAAGTGTTTAGTCACAACAAGCAACATAAAAGTTACCTCATACAGTTCAAGTGGGAAATTGCATGCCTGTAATAAAAGAGGAAAATCAAAAGTGTGGGACTGTAAAGTGTAACACAAAGTCAGATAGATGGACAGAGAATGAAGAACTTGATAATAATTCTACAAGGCACATTGGCAGGTTTGTCCTTCACATAAAGCTGAAGGAAACAGTATATCCCAAATGTTCCTTTGCTATCCACTCTTACCTTTATTGCTGGGGGCATGGGAGTCCCCATACTGAGACCTTGAGGCATGACTGGAGTTGAATCTAAAATTAACCAGAGGTTCAGCTCCTATGCAATTGTGGTTGTTGGACTTTTTTCTTCAAGCCCCCCTTGGAGGTCCAACTTTTTTTTGGGAGCTCCTTGGCCCATACCAAGGTTTCCAATATAGAAAAACTAAGCCCCTCAGTCATAGTTTAAATAATATCATGAGAATAAATAAGTGTTTGCCCCAAATCTCACATTAAATGACCTTTCGGTGCTTGTATATTTGCCTACTATGGGGAACAGTTTGCCCAGTTGAACCTGTAATTTTCATCTGCTGACATTGAGACATGTGAAGTCTAGCAACAGTTACCCAAAACTGAACCCCAGCCAGGGGTCATAGAAATAAGAGCCTATGTTAGAAGTGCTCAATAAATAAATTTCAGGAAATGAACGATACATATACTGAAATTGTGACCTTCTGTTGTCAAGTTCCACAATCCTCACATATACTGGAAAAAGCTGGAGGGCCATACAATCAACAACCAGGATGATCAGCAACCAACAAAGCAGCTTTTAAGACTTCAAGCAGATTAGGTTATTTAAGGGGAAATATCATGAAAATAAAATTAAATATAAGCTTTCTAAATAAAATCAATTAAAAATAACGTCCCATTTCTGGAATAATCACAATACTCTTTACTATTGGTCTCTCTACAGCTTTGTGTCCGAGTCAGTTATTTTAAAAGACAGTTGGCTCTAATATGTTGTCTAGGCAAAGGAACATTCACAAATGTATTTCACCCTCTAATCTGGCATTTAAAGAGGCCAAGAGGGGAAAACTAGGGATAATTGGGGTAACTGTTTCACAAACAGTACAGAATCTTTAATCGGATATATTTCCAACGTTTTTTATTTCAATGAGATGAAGCTCATGTTACATTTTCATTTTAATATGGATGAAGGAATGACTAGAAATAGGAGTTATTTTACTATAATTCATGAAGCAGAATGCAATGGTGGAATCTGAATCAGCTGGTCAGTACTATCCTCATTGCCTACTCTCAGTGAACATAATATTCAGATATCTTAAATTCAGGCCTCTGTTGCCTTTGTATCAAGCCATGACTAAAAAAAAGTTGTGATAGATGTGATACAAATCCTGTTTCATTAGAAAGCAGAGAATCTCACTGCACTACCCAACCCATCCAGCAGGTTTTGATAGCCACCCCACTGAAAAGAAGAACATAAAAAACTAGAGAGAATATGAACTGACTGATAAATTCAATCTATCGGGGTAAAAATGGAGGTGGAAGTATAATGGAACCATTAAGCTGTATAACAACTACCGATAACTTTTAAATCCCTTTTGATGCCATTGCATGGTTGCTCAGAATAGATACTAAATACAGCTAAAAGGAAAATATTATATAAATGATTGATAGGCAGGAAGGGATCTAACATCTGGCTTAATTTGGGTACAGATCATAGGTTTGGCTTCATGCAAACATCAACCAGCAGATGGCAGCAGATGGCTGCCACAGCTGCTTGTTCTTAAGAAAATCACGAGACTGCTAGGATTATTTAAGAACGAGAGTGCAAGGACAAAGCAAAAAAAAACGTGTGTGTGTTATTCACAAAGGTACTTGCACCCATATTTGCAGCTAGGGGTATTTTGAATTTTGCACAAGGTGTAAAATACCAGGAACAAGGGCCTCCGAAGAGGTGGTAGTTCCAGGGTTCCCTTTGTATGTTTCACCTGCAGACATAACTGACCTGCACCTAATGAATCCCACTAAATGAATAAGAATGCCTTTGCATTGGTAAATAAAATGCAAGTTGTATATAGTCACATATAAATAGAATATGTCGGACCTTACACAGGAATTTGGGCGAAAATGCTGCATTGTTGGTAAAAAGATTTTACTTGAATAATATTGGCACCCAAGGAATACTACTTGGCCCAGCACCCCTCATTACGAACCATCCAACCCCCCCCCCCCAACTCGGTCCACACACAATCTGCCCCTCCACTTGGTGTGCATGCAACCTTCCCTTGAGCTTGGTCAACACCAAACATCAAGCAACAGAACAACCATTTACCCCTGCCATGTAGATTCACACCAATCACTTGCTCCCCACTGACACTGTGCATTTGCTCCCTTTGTGCCATCTATAAGTTGTGCCAAGGCACATGGCTCTTATCCCTTGTCTCATCCTGGGCACTGCCTGTGTTGTATTGTAGAACAGCAAGGTCTACTGATTCAGGCTTTTGGATACTACACTTTTTTTTATATCCTAGCATATTTTGTTCCATCTGTAATTTAACATTACACATGAAGGGTTTTGGAAAAGCAGTAATGTTTATTGATTGTAATGTGAGGGGACAGCAACATTTAGAGTATGTAAATGGTAAGAAAAAGCTTGGAGGTTAGAATCTAAGACCAGGTGCGAAGGTGGGGCAATAAGTGAGGAGCAATAAAAAAAAAAAATACAAAGTAGCAGCAAAAGTGATTTAGCAGGTACGTGAGGGGCAGAAGGAAGCAAGATAATAACTAATTGCATTACGGAGGAGAGGAATGAGAAGGTGTAAAGCATGTGAGTAGGACAATTAAAGAAGCACAACGGAGATAATATTAGCTTGAAGAAGCAAAAGAGGCAAGTACCAGACAGGAGGGACAATATTCATAGGAAACTGAGTAATTTATTGTGGCACAAGAGCTGGCAATGAAGATGGCGGTGGAATCTTGGTGTAGGATTGAGGGAAGGATAGAACAAAGGGAAAGGTGGTGGAAAATGACATGGAAAGATCATAAAGATGACAGATGAGAATATATATATCCCCCCCCCACTGCTTACTTCTTATCTACTTGTACTTGGAGAAGTTATCATAATAATAAAGGTATCAGTGTGTGAATATTATTGGATTCTGGGTCCAGTCTTGGAATAAGACTTTGAAGGCACTCAGTACACAACTATTGTTTTGCCCCATCTATCTTTCCAAAAACTATAGAGACCACTAGACCACTTATTACTTAGAGGCCCCAGTGGCATCTTTCTGGATCTCCCTATGTTTACAGGCAATACTGAATGAACTATTAACTTAGCTGTAAATTGTTACTGGATGTGGATATTTCTTTCTTATACTTTCTTTCTTTAGTTAGTTGAATTATTTTTGGAGCACAACTGCCTTAAATAAATGTCCATTCATGGTGGAGAAAGGGTCTACTGTAGGTAAGGTCAATCTACACATCTTCCATTTGTTCTCTCGCAGTTGGGGTAAGATGATAAAGTAACTATTGTATGGAGTTGTTTGCTAAGAGAAGTATCTCACTCCAGTCACCCCAACCCATCCCTTGTTTGCTAAACATCAACTGTTCTGCTCTGCAATTAGCACATTACCCTCTATTTATATACAGTATGCTTGCAGCATCAATTACATTTACATATATAACTGACTATTTTAAAACAATAGTAGCTGACAAAACAAAAGGTGGAGGCGACCTTGAAACAGCCTCACATACTGAACAGATGAGCACATGGGTGTGTGGGTACGACAGGATGGAACTGTAGGTTTGACTGCTGAAGAACGAGGAAATACATTTCCACACATCACTCGATTATTTCAGAGAGAGAAATGGCTTTCTGAATCCATCTGTCGCTTCTTTGTATATTCTAATTAGGCGAGAGCAATATCCTCATTAACTTTTCATTTCTACAAGGAGCAGAAATTAAGTTGTTAGGAAGAAGCTACATATACGGTACGTGCGGCACCATTCTGATCACTGCTGCTAACTGAATCAAAGATAAACCCTGGTTTCGGGCCACCGAAAGACTGAGATGGACAGGATGAGACACTGGCCACTGATAATTAATTGTTTAAATGTCCAGACATGTATATATTCTTGGCACAACTCAAATAGTAACAATGCATATCTATTCACAATTCAAGGATGATATAAATATATATATATATATTGTTACACAATCCAGTAAGTACCTATATATATTCTTGGCTCAAACTAAAGTGGAGCAATGAACCTTGGCACAAAAACAAGATGCAAAATACAAATGTAAACATAAATACATCCACTTGTAAAGAACTCAACAAAGTAGAGTGGTGGCCCAGGTGCTCCTGCCCCAGGCACTCAGCTCAGGGAAGCAAACTATCCGTGCAAAGAGAAATGGAAGGTTTAGAGCACACTGGAAACCACATGCAGTTCAGACCAAAAAATGTTTGTTAAAAAGTAGAAAAATCTTTATTCAAACAATCAACTCAAGCCTTACCCATTTCATGTCCATCAGACACTTAAAAACTTTATTTAAACAATTATCTCAAGCCTTACGTGTTTCGTGTCCATCAGATACAGGCTACAGTCTATGATTATGGGGCAGATTTATCGGTCGAGGTGAAGTTTCGAATTGAAACACATAGGGGCCGATTCACTAAGCTCGAGTGAAGGATTCGAATGAAAAAAATTCGAATTTCGAAGTATTTTTGGGGTACTTCGACCATCGAATTGGTTAAATTCGTTCGAATTCGAACGAAATCGAACGATTCGAAGTAAAAATCGTTCGACTATTCGACCATTCGATAGTCGAAGTACTTTCCCTTTAAAAAAAACTTCGACCCCCTACTTCGGCAGCTAAAAGCTACCGAAGTCAATGTTAGCCTATGGGGAAGGTCCCCATAGGCTTGCTAACCTTTTTTTGATCGAAGGATTTTCCTTCGATCGTTGGATTTAAATCCTTCGAATCGTTCGATTCGAAGGATTTAATCGTTCGATCGAACGAAAAATCCTTCGAACGATCGAACGCAGGATTAGCGCTAAATCGTTCGACTTCGATATTCGAAGTCGAACGATTTTAGTTCCCAGTCGAATATCGAGGGTTAATTAACCCTCGATATTCGACTATTGATGAATCGGCCCCTTAGAATTTCAAGCTATTTTTTGTGTACTTCGACTAGGGAATAGTCCAACTTCGATTCGAATTTGAAAAAACGGCGAAATTCGAATTTTTTTGAAGTACTGTCTCTTTAAAACTCGACTTTGACCATTCGCCACCTAAAAGCTGCCGAAGTGCTGTTTTAGCCTATGGGGGATCTCCTAGAACCTGTATGGAGGCAATTGGGAGAGTTTGAGAGATCTACGGTCGAATTAAAAAAAACTTTGAATCGAAGTAGATCAAAGTAGCGCTACTTCGACCCCAAAAAACTTCGACAACCATTCGGTTGGTATTTTTGAATTCGAAGTTCGAAGCTTTTTTAACTTCGAACTTCGACCTTTGATAAATATGCCCCTAAGTGTCTGATGGACACAGAATGTAGCCTATGATTAAATTTCTTTTTTTTTGGTCTGATCTGTATGTGGTTTCCAGTGTGCCCTAAACCTTTCTCTTTGCACAAAAATAAGATGGTCATGTTAATGGGGCTTTTCACCTTAAAATTTACTTTTTGTATGTTGTAGAAATGTAGAATTTGTTGGGACTTAGTTGGTATTAGAAATATTATTTTTTTTTTTTAATACTTCAAGTTGTTTGGTCTACAACTCCCTGGATTGGACTGTAATTGTCCAGGCCGCAAGCCAGCATTTGGTAAATCCAAATGAAAGGTGAATAGAAGAGTTTCTGTTAGAAAGCTAAGCAATATAAAATGAGAATAACTATAATGAAAGCTTTACAGTTCAACAGTAAACATTTTCAGCTACAGGAAGGAAAGATTGAAAATAAGAATCTAATAAAATAAATAACCAATTGAAAACTTGCTTAGAATATGTCTATCTATAATATACTAGAAATTGATTAATTGAACTTTTACTGATTTAATGTTTTTATAATTTGTTGTAAACAGAGGAAAGTAAAAATAAAAACCTGTGAATTTTGTAACACTTTTAAAGGCTAAAAAAAGCATATATTGAAGTCAACTCCCCAGCTACAAGCCATAGCCCACTATAAACGAAGGTACTGGCACCTAATCTGCTGTCCTGGTGTGCACTTGGGCAAGGCCTGTACCTCAAACTTTTGCCGAAGTCCAAAGTCATCCGCGTCGTCAGATACTGGGACATTGTAATACTCGCCTTCTTCTTGGTTCAGTAACTTGTACCTGAGAGACATGTGGGCAGAGAGACAACCAGGACCAGAAGAGAGGAATAGGACAGCATAGGGGTTCAAATCAAAAGAAAGATGGTAGAAGGTACAGGACACATGAAAATCGCGAAGGGGATCACACAGTGGAATTATAAAATACGTCAAAAGGATAGAGAATATGAAAGTAAAACATGAACAAAGAAGTTATGAGGAATAACACAGAAAAAAAAAACACAATCGAAATTGGAATAGGGGTCAGGAAAATGGGGCAAAAGTACAAATGCAAAGATAATTTTGAAAGAAGAAAACAATGAAGATGAAACATTCAATGGCCAAAGGAAAAAAGAGAAAGAAAGATAAGAACAAGAAAGCAAAGTAAGGTAGGTAATCCCACAAGACACAAAGCTCAATGCTGGCTGATGTTCCATACAATTACTAAGGTTCAGTCAGCAACAGCGCGTTTAATTAGGTACTAACTAACATTATCACATGGATCATATTTGAGGAACACACAATGACCAGGTGTGAAAAAACACATAACTGGAGCCCTATAATTAATTACCAGCCATCCACAGCATTCTTCATGATTTCCGACACACCAAAAGACATTGAGCCCATGAAGTCATTTCGAGAGGTACGATCCCAGTCCCAGACTTCTACAGAAAGCCTCCTGTCCTCATCCCCTGACTTCAAGGAACTTGAGAATCCAAAAGAAAACAATAAGAAATTAGTGTTGAAATAAACACATGCGTGGGGTAAGTATACGTCGGTCTGGGGCAATGTGTTTATATTCTATCTTACTCTAAAATGACATTACAATAAAAATAGCTTTATAATAGTTGGTACCTTCCTATATCACATGAAAACTTTATATAATAGACCATCTCACATCAAAATTTGTTTAAATACAAACAATGAAATACAGGTATGGGAACTGTTATCCAGAATGCTTGGGTCCTGGGATTTTCCAGATAAGAGATCTTCTGTAATTTGGATCCCTATACCTTAAATTAATTAAAAAAAAACATCAAATAAACCCAACAGAATTGTTTTGCCGCCATTAAGATTTAATTATATCTTAGGCGCAAATACAAGGTACTGTTTTATTATTGTAGAGAAAAAGGAAATCATTTTTTACAATTGTAATTATTTGCTTATTATGAAGTCTATGACCTTCTGGATAATGGGTTTCCAGATAACGAATCCCATACCTGTGTATATAATTCTCTTACACAGAAATATGAGCCAATAAAACAGTTGAATATTTACCTGTGCATTTTTTGATTCTGTATTTCTGTAACACCCAATTATTGCCTGGAGAGTGCTTTTCCTACCCCCAGTATTATACAGGTATGGGACCTGGGGTTATCTGTAATTTGGATCTTCATACCTTAAGTCTAGTGGAAAAATCATTTAAAAATTAAATAAACCCAACAGGATGGTTTTGCCTCCTATAAGGATTAATAATATCTTAGTTTGGGTCATGTACAAGGTACAGTTTTATTATTATACAGAAAAACCAAATCATTTTTAAAAATTTGCATTATTTAGTTAAAATTAAGCCTATAGGAGACAGCCTTTCCGTAATTTGGAGCTTTCTGAATAATGGGCTTCCAGATAACAGATCCCATACCTGTACAAATCAATTTATTGTCTACTCTTTTATTTAATATGGGGATAGCCTCTAATAATACAGAGTTAACTCACAAAATAAAGGCTTCGTTCCAGATTGGGTTAAGTGAAGACTTGACAGTTCTGGTTTTCTGCTTGGTCATGTTCTTAGGATCCGGTATCAGCTTTAGTTTTACGTAAGGATCTGATAATCCATTTGGGTCCATGGGAATTAGATTTCGCGCTTCACCCACTATCAATACAAGAAACACAGGATTTACCTAAGGACTGAAGACTGAGACTTTGAATATCAATTTAAAAGCATAATTATATTGGTCAATAAAGGATTTATAAGAACAGATCCTAACAAGAAACTTTGAAGTAACATTTTGGGGCAGATTTATCAAAATATGAGTTTATAGCTTAATGGGGAATTTAATTTTTAAATATAATTTAAGCTTCAGCATACTGAAATAAGAAACTTTGTAAATGCAGTCAATTAAAAATTCTGAAATACTGTTTCTGAAATAATTAAGTATATCTTCACTATTCCTCTCTCAGCATCTATTTCTCTTAATTCTCTCTTCATGCAGCAGTTGGGTGTCAGATATTTATTGTTAGATCCAATATATCTTATAGTGGGTCTCCTTTTGCCTAGAAGATGTAGTAGAGCTCACTAGTGATGGGCGAATTTGCGCCGTTTCACTTCACCGAAAAATTTGTGCATTGCGTGCGAAATTCACGGAACGGGGGAAAAATTCGTGAAACGGCGCCGGCGTCTCGTTTTTGACGCCGGCGCCCGTTTTTTTGGGAAAAAAAATTTGCCGCCGCCGAATTTTTTTCACGAATTTTCATGGGCATTTCGCGAATGTATTCGCTGGCGGCGAATCGCGCAAATTCGCCGCAAATTTGCGCCTGGCGAATAAATTCGCCCATCACTAGAGCTCACTCTATTAAAATCACCAGACATAATGGGGCAAATTCACTAAGCGCCGAACGCTAGCGTTAGTTCGCTAGCGTTTGTCATTTTCGTTACTGCGCAAATTCACTAATGAACGCTGGCGTAGTTTCGCTAGTGTTACTTCGCAGCCTTACGCCTGGCGAATTTTCACTAGCGACTTCCTTCGCCACCTCAGACCTGGCGAAGCGCAATAGAGTAGATAGGGATTGTTTCAAAAAAAGTCAAAATTTTTTCTAAGTCCCAAAAAATGCTGGCGTGTTTTCTACATTATGGGTGATAGGCTGAAAAAGATCGAAACATTTTTTGGGGCTCCCCTCCTTCCCCCCTACATTTCCTGACTCATGGCAACTTACCTAGACAGTGGGCACATGTGTAGGGCAAAATAAAATTTTTGCTGATTTGAAGGTTTCCCAGGCATTTGTAGTGCTGATACGTATTCCTCCATTGAAATTAGAATTTGGCGCCGTATGCAAATTAGCCTACGCTAGCGTAACTTCGCTTTACATAGCGAATCAACGTTAGCGCAACTTCGCAACCTTACGCAACCCCTGAGCGCAACTTCGGATTTTAGTGAATTTGCGGAGCCTGGCGAATTGCGGGGAAGTGCGGCGAAGTTGCGCCTGGCGCAACTTCGAATCTTAGTGAATCTTAGTGAATTTGCCCCAATGTCTCTCTACATGCAGGATTTGTACAAAAGAAAGTTATTTTGTAAGATTTTGTTTGTACTGACATCTGTTATTTGAGTGAGCTCTAATAAATATTAATAAACATTGAATGCTTCTTTGTTAAAAAAAAAAGCCCCTTCTAACAAACTTAAAGGGATTCTGTCATGATTTTTATGATGTATTTTTATTTCTAAATTACACTGTTTACATTTCAAATAATTCACTCTACAATATAAAATTTAAACCAGCAAGTGTATTTTTTAGTTGTAATATTGGTGTGTAGGTGCATCTCAGGTCATTTTGCCTGGTCATGGGATTTCAGAAAGAGCCAGCACTTTAGGATGGAACTGCTTTCTGGCAGGCTGTTGTTTCTCCTACTCAATGTAACTGAATGTGTCACAGTGGGACCTGGATTTTACTATTGAGTGTCTTAGATCTACCAGGCAGCTGTTATCTTGTGTTAGGGAGCTGTTATCTGGTTACCTTCCCATTGTTCTGCTTTTAGGCTGCTGGGAGGGAAGGGAGGAGGGTGATATCACTCAGCAGTAAAGAGTGACTGAAGTTTATCAGAGCACAAGTCACATGACTGGGGGCAGATGGGAAACTGACAATATGTCTAGCTCCATGTTAGATTTCAAAATTAAATATAAAAAAATCTGTTTGCTCTTTTGAGAAATGGATTTCAGTGCAGAAGTTTGTTGGAGCAGCATTTTGAAAAAAAAATTTGTTCCCATGACACTATCCCTTTAAGAAAATTGCTGAGTTTTTTGGGCACGAAACCCAGAGTGACTAGTAAACTTACGTGGGGTTTCATTAAATATTGCTCATGCTGAATAGCATGAGCAATCGTGAGCAATCGTAAATGGGCCCCTTTGGGATTGTTTCCATTACATTTGTTCAGCCTCCCATTACAGCAGCCAGGCAAATAGCTGACAGTGATTGATGCACAGTTGCCAAATTTCACTTTAGAGCTGCAGCGCTGTATTTAGGTCCAGTGCCACCCTAGGCCTGCACCTTAGTTCACCCCAAATTAAACAACTGCACCGGGGGAACGGTGGACCTGTCCAGGTGCGGGTTGGGAGGGGGCAGGTTAGAGTTGGATGCAGGTTGAGAATTTCTTGACCCAAACACCACTAACATTGGATATTGATCAAATAGGCTGCATCGTGGTCATTAGGGTTCAGTCTATTTTACTAGCTGGGAAGTAGCTGTGGCACCCTATATACTTGATACCTCTGGCTAAACCCAGCTGCTTGAATTCCTCTAAAGCTCTGCATGTATATTCTCTCATGTACATTCAATTGCTTGTCAAGAGCAAGTTGTATTAGACAGGGTCACATCAGGAGACTAAAGCTGGCTATAGATGTAAAGATTTTTAAAAGATCCAATTGTTATCGTGAGACCACGATTATCTGGAAATGATCGTTTAAATGTACGATGTGTCCATCAACTAAAAAGACCATTCCAGGCGATATTGCCAGCAAAACTGAAAGGTAACTGACTGCTTGGCCCTGCAAACATAGATAGATTGCACTGGGACCAATAAAGATTTTTAAACCTGGCCGATCAATTTTCTGACAGATGTCGGCCGAAAAATCCTAAAATGTACAATCGTTTGAATCCCGCTTTGGGACGGATTGGTCGGACTGCACTGAAATCGGTCGTTCACCAAAGAAGAATCGTCGCGTCTATGGGGACCTGTACTCAACCAACATGGTCCTGGCCTGATAAGAATGAATGGAGCAGTGAGCACAGTTTTCCAGAGGAACCAAACAGCAATAACTACAGACAGATCAAATGCAGTGGGATGCAAACAAGCCGCTTGGAATTCCCAGTGTTGAGAGCAATTCAGCAGCACTCTCATAGTACTTATGGTCAGGGACCACTTCACTGCTAGATGGGTTTATATGCTAAGACAGTGATCCCCAACCAGTAGCTTGTGAGCAACATGATGTTCTCCAACCCCTTGGATGTTGCTCCCTGTGGCCTCAAAGCAGGAGCTTATTTTTGAATTCCAAGCTTGGAGGCAAGTTTTGGCTGCATTAAAAACAGCTGTACTGCCAAACAGAGCCTCACTGCAGGTTTACAATCCACATAGGGGCTACTAAATAGCCAATCCCAGCACTTATTTGGTAGCCCAAGAACATTTTTCATGTATGTGTTGATCCCCAACTCCTTTTACTTCTGAATGTTGCTCAGGGGTTTAGATCCCTTTGCTAAGAAGTGTTATATAGTGATGGGCGAATTTGTCCCATTTCGCTGTAAATTTTGAGAATTTCCCATTAAATTCGCAAAACGGTGAAAAATTTGCATTGCATTAAAACAACAATTTTTTATGTGCGCCTATTTGTACAAATGCATTAAAGTCAATGGGCGAATAGTTTTGACTATTCTGATACGCACCCAAATTTTTTTGATGTGGTGGATTTTTCGCCAGCGACTTTTTCCCTCAGTTTTGGGGATTTATTCTCCGGCGGCGAAATGCAGTGATTCACCGCGAATTCGCACCTGGTGAATTTATTTGCCTATCACTAGTGTTATATGCTAAGAAGTGTTTATACTACAACTAAAAGGCATACAGTAAGCAAAGTGTAGTATCTTCCACCTCTTACCACTTAATTACTGATCCTGGGAGCACTCTGGTAGCCCTGCATATCAGCTTTAACTGGCCCAGGGGAAAGACTGAGTAGCTGTTTTCCGTTCGCACAACAGGAGCTAATTTCCAAGTATATCAGAAAGGTTATTTTTAACAGCCGCTTGTTGCTAAGGGAAATCTCAGTGAAGGTTTGAGGAATGAGACATGATAACTACAACATAAGGTGCCACTAATAAAATGGAATATTAAACTGCTTTTCTACAGATTCCTCATTATACTGCAAGTGCAAAAGAATTTCAGGATTTAAATAAATACATTTTAATTGAGTTTATTCCTTTGTATAGACTAGGGAGGTCCTTTATACGGGTTTACGACAACAGGTCCTCTGCACTCAACCCATTATCAATATATTACGGACATTGAGATATTTTGTGCCTTAAGCTACTTAAAATATGACTTACCCTTTAAAGGAGAACTAAGCCCCTCAAGGTGGTAAGTCTCAACTGGCCCCCTCCCTGCTTCCCCCCTGCACAGTCTTACCCCTGAATTCTGCCCCCTTTAGAAATAGCGACTGCACATGCGCCATCTTCTTCTCTTCAATAATCTTCATAAAGTGATTGTCCCATGCGCAGTTGGAGCAATCTTCTGGTACGCGACAACTGCACATGTGCCGAAAGGGGAGGAAGAAGATCACCGCACATTTCAGAAGAGAAGAAGAAGATAGTGGCAGTAAGCTTCGCTGTGCTTACTCTGCATGTCCGGTCGCTATTTCTAAAGGGGCCAGAATTCTTGGGTAAGACTGTCCAGGTGGGAGGCAGGGAGGGGGGCCAGTAGAGGGGGGCCAGTGGGGACTTATCAGCATGGGGGGTTTAGTTCCCCTTTAAACAAAACAGGGATTGTTTGTCCATATATTGCAATATATTTAAGATGGCCAACTACGTCAAAGTCACCCTAGTCTGGCCAGTCCTACACTCAACTTTAATCATTAAGAATTCTATTGCTTCAGTATACATTTTACACAAGTTTTACCTGCAACTTGCTTACTTTCAAGGGTAAAACTCCCTTTATATTGGCCACCACTGGGATCACCTGACTGTAGCTGGGAATGATGGGAGCTACAACATGGAGCTGGCCACTGTTCCTCTATAAAGTTGTGCTCAACTTTCCCTCTTTTGCTTGATACAAGTCTGTCAGATGATGCAGGACTTGTAGTTCTACAGGGAGCAGTTCAGACCCCATCCCCAGGGTCAAGCCAACAACCTGGGGGTTGCAAATAAATAAGGCACCCCCACTGACCCTATTCTCTAACCTTGAAACCCAGTAGGATATCTCTTTCTTTTCTGGCCCATGAGCTGCCATTCATAGGGGTGGTGGCACCATCTTGTCTGTTCTCCCAAGTGTTCAGCAGCACGACATTGTTGGCTCATTGTTATACATATGAGACTACTCTGAGGCACAATAATTGGTAGGGCTGGAAACTACTTCCCTGAATTTATAAACTTGCGCCAGCCCCCAACCCTTTTATTATGTCACCGTGGGGTAGGGCAGACGTGGGTATATAAATAGAGGGGATGGAGTGGGCCAGGTCGGGTTGGGAGTTGGCAGGTTAGGATTGGGTGTGAGTCAAGGGAAACTCGACCCGCACATCACAACTGTATATGTTGTTGCCGTACAACAGGGGTGCCCAAAAGGTAGATCGGAATCTACCAGTAGACCTTTAGTTGGTGATCAGTAGGGATAGACAAATTTCTCCCATTACGCTTTGCTGAAAAATTTGCTAAACTGAGAAAAATTTTGATGCCGGTGTCAATTCGTGGGCATCAAAATCGATGTCAGCGACAATTTTGATGCCAGCGACAATTTGACGCGCACTGGTCAATGGGTGTGTTTAATTGTCGCCATCATCGGAATTGTTGGCGTCTAAAAACATTTTTGATGCCGATGAAAATAACAGGTGGATAACGGGTTTCCGACATAACGGAGCCCATACCTGTATAATGGTCAGTGTGTTTTACAAGCTTAGTGAATTAGGGACACCTCCTTGTTGTTGCCATGTCCTTTAAGTAAGGAACAAAGTTTTTACCCCATTTGAGGCAAACTAGAGACAGCTTGGTCAGGCACAATGAACATTTCTACTATGAGATTTTTTACTGACCTGTGACTTGAAACTCTTCATCATTGATAGCCTCCACTCTCATGTGCACCCTCCCCCGGCGCTCAGTGTGGTCCACTCCACAGAGACTGGGCACGTTTTGAACACAACGCTTATGTACATTCATCTCACAACCTAGACAAATACACAGTAGTGAAACAATCATATTGAGAGTTGCAGACATCCCAGTTTTCTACATGGCAGACTCATACTATTACGTTTATGGCATCATATTTTGTCTCACTTAAAGGGGTTGTTCATCTTTGACTTGACTTTTAGAGGGCAGATTTAGTAAGGGTCAAGTTGTGTTTTCCACAAAGCGTTTTTGAGGTTAAAAAAAACTATTTTTTTTTAGTTAAAAACAAAATAACTAAACTTTTTCAAGATGTATTATACCCTGACCCTGGAAATAGTTTGAATCTGAAAATACACCATCTAAAACCTGTCAAGGACATGTACAAGTCAATGGCAGAGGTCCCTTGAACCATTTGAAGATGTTAATAGCCTTCGTAATGCTTCGAGTTTTTTTCTGTGAGTTCCACTTGAAAACTCGATCAATTTGAGCAATTTTGAGGGTTTTTTTTTTGCTGATCAATTCGAGTATAGGCACCATCTCTCCCTACTATACCTGCTATCCCACAGTCACACTCCCTTCCCAGAGACTATTATCCCACTGTTACTATAGGCACCATCTCTCCCTACTATACCTGATATCCCACAGTCACACTCCCTTCCCAGAGACTATTATCCACTGTTACTATAGACACCATCTCTCCCTACTATACCTGCTATCCCACAGCCACACTCCCTTCCCAGAGACTATTATCCACTGTTACTATAGGCACCATCTCTCCCTACTATACCTGCTATCCCACAGTCACACTCACTTCCCAGAGACTATTATCCACTGTTACTATAGGCACCATCTCTCCCTACTATACCTGCTATCCCACAGTCATACTCCCTTCCCAGAGACTATTATCCCACTGTTACTATAGGCACCATCTCTCCCTACTATACCTGCTATCCCACAGTCACACTCCCTTCCCAGAGACTATTATCCACTGTTACTATAGGCACCATCTCTCCCTACTATACCTGCTATCTCACAGTCACACTCCCTTCCTAGAAACTATTGTCCCACTATTACTATAGGCACCATCTCTCCCTACTATACCTGTTATCCCACAGTCACACTCCCTTCCCAGAGACTATTATTCACTGTTACTATAGACACCATCTCTCCCTACTATACCTGCTATCCCACAGTCACACTTCCTTCCCAGAGACTATTATCCACTGTTACTATAGGCACCATCTCTCCCTACTATACCTGATATCCCACAGTCACACTCCCTTCCCAGAGACTATTATCCCACTGTTACTATAGGCACCATCTCTCCCTACTATACCTGCTATCCCACAGTCACACTTCCTTCCCAGAGACTATTATCCACTGTTACTATAGGCACCATCTCTCCCTACTATACCTGCTATCCCATAGCCACACCCCCTTCCCAGAGACTATTATCCACTGTTACTATAGGCACCATCTCTCCCTACTATACCTGCTATCCCACAGTCACACTCCCTTCCCAGAGACTATTATCCCACTGTTACTATAGGCGCCATCTCTCCCTACTACACCTGTTTTCCCACAGTCCCATTCCCTTCCCAGATACTATTATCCCACTGTTACTATAGGTACCATCTCTCCTTAAAATACCTGCTATCCCACAGTCACAGTCCCTTTCCAGAGACTATTATCCACTGTTACTATATACACCATCTCTCCCTACTATACCTGCTATCCCACAGTCACACTCCCTTCCCAGAGACTATTATACCACTGTTACTATAGGCACCATCTCTCCCTACTACACCTGTTTTCCCACAGTCCCATTCCCTTCCCAGATACTATTATCCCACTGCTACTATAGACACCATCTGTCCCTACTTTACCTGCTATCCTACAGTCACACTCCCTTCCCAGAGACTATTATCCCACTGTTACTATAGGCACCCTCTCTCCCTACTATGCCTGCTATCCCACAGTCACACTCCCTTCCCAGAGACTATTATCCACTGTTACTATAGGCACCATCTCTCCCTACTATACCTGCTATCCCACAGTCACACTCCCTTCCCAGAAACTATTGTCCCACTGTTACTATAGGCACCATCTCTCCCTACTATACCTGTTATCCCACAGTCACACTCCCTTCCCAGAGACTATTATTCACTGTTACTATACGTATGTCAGGGAACCGGGAGTTCCCTCTGGGGAGTTGTCCGGATATAGGAGGAAGCCCCTCAGGAGGGATCAGGATCGTGGTATCCAGGGATTCAGCAGAAGGGGTAATAAAGTTCAGGCAACAGGTCAAAAGGCAGGCAGAATATAAACAGAGTCCAAAGTCCAGGCAGGGGGTCAACAACAAGAGATCAATCAATCGAATACACAGGAAAAACAGCAACAGGGAACCCAGGAATCTAATCAGGAACAAGATCCTATTTTCGGGCGCCATCTTGACGCCTCAGGCGTCCTTTTAAAGGGGTTTTTTGGCGCCCTTGCGTCGGCGTCAGCACGTCTGCGACCGACACGCTGCGCCTGCGTCCGTCGCGCCGTTGTGACGTTTTCGCGCCTGCGCACTTGCGCGCAGGCGTCTCTGCGCCGGTGCCGCTACCCACGTGGCGGCCATGGGCGCCGCCATTTTGGGAGCGGCGTCGGAAGGAATAGCTGCGCCGCCCGGAGCTCCTGGTCCTGCTCGGGCGGCGATCGTGACAGTACCCCCCCTCACGGGGGCCTCAGGACCACCAGGACAAGGCTTCTGGGGAAACTTGGCGTGAAAATCCCTCACCAGACGAGGAGCATAAACATCACGGTGTCCTTCCCAGGAGCATTCTTCAGGACCAAAGCCCCTCCACTGAATGAGGTACTGAAGGGACCCTCTGGAGATCCTGGAGTCTAAGATTTTCTCCACCTCGTACTCAAGTTGACCCTCCACAGAGATGGCAGGAAGAGGAGATTGACCGCCAGAGAACCGGTTGGTGATGGCGGGTTTCACCAGAGACACGTGGAACACGTTGGGGATAGGGATGTAGCGAACGTCGGAAAAAAAGTTCGCGAACATATTCGCGAACTTGCGCAAAAATGCGAGCGGTTCGCGAACGGTTCGCGAACCCCATAGACTTCAATGGGAAGGCGAACTTTAACATCTAGAAAAGACATTTCTGGCCAGAAAAATGATTTTAAAGTTGTTTAAAGGGTGCAACGACCTGGACAGTGGCATGCCAGAGGGGGATCAAGGGCAAAAATGTATCTGAAAAATCTGCCTGTGTGTGCTTGGAAGAGATAGTGTAGGGGAGAGCTGTTAGTGATTTCAGGGACAGATGATAGTAAGCTTGCTGGCTAGTAATCTGCTTGATACTGCTCTGTATTGGAGGGACAGAAGTCTGCAGGGATTTGAGGGACATTTTAGCTTAGGTAGCTTTGCTGGCTAGTAATCTACTGTTCTCTTTAAACAACTGCCATACGTTGACCTTGTAGGCATTGTTTGCCCAGTTTTTTTGGACGCAGCCACTGAAGCACAGTTGCCAGAAAAAATATGCCATATAAATGCTGAAAATAGTCATTTTTCGCCATACGTTGACCTTGTAGACATTGTTTGCCCAGTTTTTTTGGACGCAGCCACTGAAGCACAGTTGCCAGAAAAAATATGCCATATAAATGCTGAAAATAGTAATTTTTCGCCATACGTTGACCTTGTAGACATTGTTTGCCCAGTTTTTTTGGTTGCAGCCACTGAAGCACAGTTGCCAGAAAAAATATGCCACATAAATGCTGAAAATAGTCATTTTTTGCCATATACGTTGAGTCAACGTATGGCAAAAAATGACTATTTTCAGCATTTATATGGCATATTTTTTCTGGCCTCTGTGCTTCAGTGGCTGTGGCCAAAAAAACTGGGCAAACAATGCCTACAAGGTCAACGTATACACTACTACAGCGGTGGATACGGATTACGTAAAATATATTATGGCTGCTTGAAAAAAGTGACTCCGGTGTTTTTTCTGGAGACGGTAATATTATGGATATTTAGACAGAATGTGAACAAGGTCACACAGCTCGATGGCGGGTTGAAGAAAACAGTGTGCAAATAATGCCTACAGGGCAAATAATGCCTAAAAGGTCAACTTATACACTACTACAGCGGTAGTAAAATAAAAAAAAGTAAAATAAAAAAAAATGAATATTAAAAAAAAAAATTAAAGTTGGTGCTGCTGAACTACTAGGAGCAGCAGATTAGCACACCAGTCCACTCCCCAACACTGCTAGACTAATAGCACTGGGCTCTTATAGTAGTAGTAGTAGTAGTAGTAGTAAAACAACAAAAAAATAAATAAAAGCAGTCCTTACAAGGACTACTGTTATTGCAGCAGTCAGCAGATGAGATCAGAAGCAGGACAGCTGCCCACTGCAGCTACATACAGAGCACTGCAGTAGAAGGTAGATTACTAGCCAGCAAAGCTACCTAAGCTTAAATGTCCCTCAAACCCTGCAGACTTCTGTCCCTCCAATAACAGAGCAGTATCAAAACGATTACTAGCCAGCAAACTTTCAACTGTCCCTGAAATCACTAACAGGCAGCAGCTCTCTCCCTACACTATCTCTTCAGCACACACAGGCAGAGTGAAAAAAACGCTGCAGGGCTTCGGTTTTTATAGGGAAGGGGAGTGGTCCAGGGAGAGCTTCCTGATTGGCTGCCATGTACCTGCTGGTCTGGGGTGAGAGGGCAAAAAAAAAGCGCCAACAATGGCGAACCCAAAATGGCGAACGTCGCGCGACGTTCGCGAACTTCCGGCGAGCGCGAACACCCGATGTTCGCGCGAACAAGTTCGCCGGCGAACAGTTCGCGACATCTCTAGTTGGGGATTCTCATCTCTGGTGGAAGCTGAAGTCTGACAGCCACAGGGTTGATTATCTCCAAGATGGGAAATGGACCCACGAATTTTGGACCCAACTTGGGAGATGGTATCTTCAACCGGATATTCCTGGAAGAGAGCCAGACATTATCACCCACCTTGTAGGGAGGAGAGGATCTTCGACGACGATCCGCGAAAGTCTTATGAACAAGAGCGCTCTTCTCTAGGTTCGACTTGGTAGCAGCCCAAATAGCAGACATATGGGCTGCGGAATCGTCAGCAGCCGGGACGTCAGATAGTACAAAGTCTTGGGGAAAAGCTTGAGGATGCTGCCCATACACCGACATGAACGGAGATCTTCCTGTAGAGGAATGACAAGCATTATTATGAGCGAATTCCGCCCATGGGAGGAGATCTGACCAGTCATCCTGGCAGAGGGATACGTGGTTCCTCAGGAACTGTTCCAGGGCTTGGTTGACACGTTCAGCTGCCCCATTCGTCTGCGGATGGTATGCAGAAGAAAACTGAAGAACAATTCCCAGGTTCTTGCATAGGGAACGCCAGAATTTGGCAGTAAATTGGGTGCCTCTATCGGAGACGATCTCCACCGGGAAACCATGCAGGCGGAAGATGTACTGGATAAATAACTGGGACAACTCCACCGCAGAGGGCAACTTCTTCAAAGGGATGAAATGGGCCATTTTGGAGAATCGATCAATGACAACCCAGATCACAGTGTTCCCACAAGAGGGAGGAAGTTCGACAATGAAGTCCATGGACAGGTGGGTCCAGGGACGGGAAGTAACCGGCAAAGGCTGTAGTAACCCACTGGGGCGAGAGTGGCTTGACTTAGACGTGGCACAAACATTACAAGCAGCAACGAAGTCCTTCACATCTTTGCGGATATCAGGCCACCAAACCAGGCGTCGTAAGAGTTCAAGAGTCTTAGCTGGGCCAGGATGTCCGGCTTGCCTGGAGCAATGGGTCTGTTGCAGGATAGGCAGACGCAGCTCAGGAGGAACAAATGCCATTCCAATGGGTGTATCAGAAGGAGCAGAAGACTGACCAGCCAGGATTTGGTCGGCAAACTGTGGATACAGGGAGGCAATAATCTTGATTGGAGGAATGATTGGCTCTTGTCTCTCAGGAGAGCGGTCCACCGGAGTGAAGCTACGAGACAAGGCATCGGCCTTCAGATTCTTGGAGCCTGGGCGATAAGACAAGATAAAATTAAATCGAGAGAAGAAGAGAGCCCACCTTGCTTGTCTGGGGTTTAGCCTCTTGAGGGACTGGATGAACTCGAGATTCTTATGATCGGTGTAGATCTGAACAGGAATCAGAGAACCCTCCAGGAGGTGACGCCACTCTTCTTGAGGTTGTACGCCCCCCGGAGATCCAACTTAGAGAATATCTTCGCCCCCTTCAGCTGGTCGAAGAGCTCTACGATCAAGGGCAGAGGGTACCTGTTTTTTACAGTGATTTTATTCAGGCCCCGGTAATCTATACATGGCCGAAGACCTCCGTCCTTCTTCTCCACGAAGAAGAACCCAGCCCCTGCAAGAGAGGTAGAAGGGCGGATAAACCCCCGCTGGAGATTTTCTTGGATGTATTCCTTCATTGCGGTAGTCTCAGCAGGAGAAAGAGGGTAAGTGCGGCCTCTGGGGGGCATGGCTCCTGGCAGGAGTTCGACAGGACAGTCGTAGGAGCGATGTGGAGGAAGGAATTCCGCAGACTTTTTACAGAACACATCGGAGAATTCCTTATAACAGGAGGGAAGAGACTTTAATTCGGTTGAGGAGATAGTTACCTTCTTGAGGGGTTTAGCAGGAAGGCAATGCTGTAAGCAGAATGGGCTCCAACGAGAAACCTGCCCTGTGGACCAGTCTATGGTGGGATTGTGCAGGCGCAGCCAGGGGAGACCCAAAACAACAGGAACCTCGGGACAAGAGATGATAAGAAACGAAAGTCTCTCTTTATGCAGGGTCCCAACCTGCACAAGTAGTTCGCCAGTGGTCATCGTGAGTACAGACTCCAGGGGTTTATCATCTATGGCGAAAATCCTCATGGGAGAAGGCAAAGGAAATAGGGGGATTCCCATGTACTTAGCAAAGAGAGCGTCCATGAAGTTACCCCCGGCTCCGGAATCGAGGAAAGCATTCCCGAAGATGGTCTTATCAGTCAGACGAATCTGGAAGGGAAGGAGAAACCTGTGTGAGTTTCCTTGGGTCTTCCCCTGAGACCAATCTCGAGACTTTTGAGTTGTGCCCCCTACATGAGTTACCATAGACATACCTCGGGGTACAAAACTCTTAGCCTTTGCAGGACAGGCATTAGCGAAGTGGGAATGTCCGCCACAATACAGACACAGGCCTGACGTCCGTCTGTGGAGTCTCTCTTGTTCAGTGAGGCGAGTTCTTCCCACTTGCATGGGTTCCTCCTGGAGAGAAATGGATGCTTGGGCAGGCGGGGTGACAGGAGCCTGCAGGAGAGGCCTCTGGAAGCGGGGTGCCAACGTGGGTTGAAACTTCCTGACACGATCTCTCAGGGTTTGATGCTCTCTCAGAAGAGTGTCCACCTTAACAGCCAAGGCGATAAGGTCCTCAACTTGCGTGGGTAATTCCCGGGAGACCAGGTCATCTTTGATGCGGAGGGAGAGACCATTATAAAATGCAGTATGGTATGCGTCGTTGTTCCAACGAGTCTCAGCAGCAAGTGTACGGAATTCAATAGCATACTCCGCTACACTGCGACTCCCTTGGCGGATTTGGAACAGACGGGAAGCAGCGGATGTCACCCAGCCGGGAGCATCGAAATGATCCGAAATTCTTTGAGGAATGCTTCCGCGTCATCCATCAGTGGGGACTGCTTCTCCCAGTGTGGAGATGCCCACTCGAGAGCTTTCCCTGCCAGACGAGTAATCACAAACCCCACCTTGGCACGTTCAGAGTCAAATTCAGTGGGGTGTAGGGCAAATCGAATCTGGCACTGATTCACGAATCCTCGACAGGCTTGAGGATCGCCATCGTAGAGAGGCGGAGCAGGAATATGTGGACCAGAGGTGGGGGGCTGGGTAGCCTTGGCAGCAGCCGCTTGCGGAGGAGGTGCCGGCAGGGGGGTCGCTGGTGTCAACAAGGAGAGCTTTTCCAAGATCGCCTCCAGCGTGTGTCCCACGTAATTCTGCCGGGCTTCATACGCCTCCATGCGGGAATGCAGGCCCCGAAAGGCCCTGCCGAAATCTGGCTGAGCTTCCTCAGAGGAATCCATGGCCCGAAAATAATGTCAGGGAACCGGGAGTTCCCTCTGGGGAGTTGTCCGGATATAGGAGGAAGCCCCTCAGGAGGGATCAGGATCGTGGTATCCAGGGATTCAGCAGAAGGGGTAATAAAGTTCAGGCAACAGGTCAAAAGGCAGGCAGAATATAAACAGAGTCCAAAGTCCAGGCAGGGGGTCAACAACAAGAGATCAATCAATCGAATACACAGGAAAAACAGCAACAGGGAACCCAGGAATCTAATCAGGAACAAGATCCTATTTTCGGGCGCCATCTTGACGCCTCAGGCATCCTTTTAAAGGGGTTTTTTGGCGCCCTTGCGTCGGTGTCAGCACATCTGCGACCGACGCGCTGCGCCTGCGTCCGTCGCGCCGTTGTGACGTTTTCGCGCCTGCGCACTTGCGCGCAGGCGTCTCTGCGCCGGTGCCGCTACCCACGTGGCGGCCATGGGCGCCGCCATTTTGGGAGCGGCATCGGAAGGAATAGCTGCGCCGCCCGGAGCTCCTGGTCCTGCTCCGGGCGGCGATCGTGACAACGTACCATCTTTCCTTACTATACCTTCTATCCCACAGTCACAGTCCCTTCCCAGAGACTATTATCCCATTGTTACTATAGGCACCATCTGTCCCTACTATACCTGCTATCCCACAGTCACACTCCCTTTCCAGAGACTATTATCCCACTGTTACTATAGACACCATCTCTCCCTTCTATACCTGCTATCCCACAGTCACAGTCCCTTCCCAGAGACTATTATCCACTGTTACTATAGGCACAATCTCTCCCTACTATACCTGCTATCCCACAGTCACACTCCCTTCCCAGAGACTATTATCCCACTGTTACTATAGGCACCATCTCTCCCTACTACACCTGTTTTCCCACAGTCCCATTCCCTTCCCAGATACTATTATGCCACTGTTACTATTGACACCATCTGTCCCTACTATACCTACTATCCTACAGTCACACTCCCTTCCCAGATACTATTATCCACTATTACTATAGGCACCCTCTCTCCCTACTATACATGCTATCCCACAGTCACACTCCCTTCCCAGAGACTATTATCCCACTGTTACTATAGACACCATCTCTCCCTACTATACCTGCTATCCCACAGCCACACTCCCTTCCCAGAGACTATTATCCCACTGTTACTATACGTGCCATCTTTCCTTACTATACCTTCTATCCCACAGTCACAGTCCCTTCCCAGAGACTTTTATCCCACTGTTACTATAGGCACCATCTGTCCCTACTATACCTGCTATCCCACAGTCACACTCCCTTTCCAGAGACTATTATCCCACTGTTACTATAGACACCATCTCTCCCTACTATACCTGCTATCCTACAGTCACACTCCCTTCCCAGAGACTATTATCCACTGGTACTATAGGCACCATCTCTCCCTACTATACCTGCTATCCCACAGTCACACTCCCTTCCCAGAGAATATTATCCCACTGTTACTATAGGTACCATCTTTCCTTACTATACCTGCTATCCCACAGTCACAGTCCCTTCCCAGAGACTATTATCCCATTGTTACTATAGGCACCATCTGTCCCTACTATACCTGCTATCCAACAGCCACACTCCCTTCCCAGAGACTATTATCCCACTGTTACTATACGTACCATCTTTCCTTAATATACCTTCCATCCCACAGTCACAGTCCCTTCCCAGAGACTATTATCCCATTGTTACTATAGGCACCATCTTTCCCTACTATACCTGCTATCCCACAGTCACATTCCCTTTCCAGAGACTATTATCCCACTGCTACTATAGACACCGTCTCTCCCTACTATACCTGCTATCCTACAGTCACACTCTCTTCCCAGAGACTATTATCCACTGTTACTATAGTCACCATCTCTCCCTACTATACCTGCTATGCCACAGTCACACTCCCTTCCCAGAGACTATTATCCCACTGTTACTATAGGTACCATCTTTCCTTACTATACCTGCTATCCCACAGTCACAGTCCATTCCCAGAGACTATTATCCCACTGTTACTATAGGCACCATATGTCCCTACTATACCTGCTATCCCACAGTCACACTCCCTTCCAGAGACTATTATCCCACTGTTACTATAGGCACCATCTCTCCCTACTATACCTGCTATCCCACAGTCACACTCCCTTTCCAGAGACTATTATCCCACTGTTACTATAAGCAACATCTTCTCCCTACTATACCTGCTATCCCACAGTCACAGTCCCTTCCCAGAGACTATTATCCACTGTTACTATAGGCACAATCTCTCCCTACTATACCTGCTATCCCACAGTCACACTCCCTTCCCAGAGACTATTATCCCACTGTTAATATAGGCACCATCTCTCCCTACTAAGCCTGTTTTCCCACAGTCCCATTCCCTTCCCAGATACTATTATGCCACTGTTACTATTGACACCATCTGTCCCTACTATACCTGCTATCCTACAGTCACACTCCCTTCCCAGATACTATTATCCACTATTACTATAGGCACCCTCTCTCCCTACTATACCTGCTATCCCACAGTCACACTCCCTTCCCAGAGACTATTATCCCACTGTTACTATAAGCAACATCTTCTCCCTACTATACCTGTTACTTCTATGAATAGCCCTATTGTGAGTAGACCCAGGGCAGTCACCACTGCTTAGGATAACAGTGCTGGATTTATGTCCACTGAGATAGAAAATAAACTATTATTACATCTCTCAGAGAACATAAACTATTATTACAACTTTCAGAGATGACATGTGAACATGCATTTTGTCATAAATGATTTTTTGCAAATGCTTAAGGAGAAGTCATTAAGCTATTTCTTATGACCAGTAAAAAGGCAAAGTGAATTTCTATGAAATGCCTTATATAAGGGCCAGATTGTCACCATCAGTTTTCTCTACGGGTTTAAAAGACAAATGACACAGCAGGCTGCGAGGCGACGCACCATATTCTCATGCTTTACCATCCATCATCTCTAAAGGTATTCTGCCAAGGTGCACAGCCATTTATAGCTCTCCTGAAGAGCCGTCTAGGACAACATGAAGTTCTATCACATTAATCTTCAGGGAGGTTATGCTCTGTCACTCTGTCTTGGTACTTACAAGCACATTTCATTCCCTGATGGACCATTCCATAAAGCAGGGAGCCACAATGGTCACAGAAGGTGGGGCTGCTGTAGGTGTGCACCTTGAACTTGTGTCTGCTGCGAGGATCCTGCAACGAGAGTTTGGCCTGGTGTTAATATTGTTAAGGTTCTGACAGTACCAAGGGATCAAGCAATAAATAGCTGCTCCAAAGGAAAATGTACATAGTATACCTAAACATAAAATATATATACTTATCAGATCCTTTATCCGGAAACCTGTGATCCAGAAAGCTCCAAATTACGAGAAGGCCATCTCACATAGACTTTCAAATAATCCAAATTTTTTAAAAATGATTGCAAAAGAATAAATTGAGCCGTACTGGTATTGGGATCAATTATCCGGATACCCATTATCCAGAAAGCTCCTAATTATGAGAAGGCCGTCTCCCATAGACCCAATCTTATCTAAATAATGTACATTTTTACAAATGATTTCCTTTTTCTCTGTAATAATAAAAAAGTAGCTTGTACTTGATCCCAACTAAGATATAATTAATCCTTATTGGAAGCAAAACCATCCTATTTAATGTTTACATGATTTTCTAGTAGACTTAAGGTACAAAGATTAAAATTACAGAAAGATCCCTGAATTCTGGATAACAGGTCCCATACCTGTAAAAGTTTTGTAACAAACAAAATAAAGTGATTGTTTTATTAATGATGTATCACTAGATTTTTATTTTTCATCTTCAACATCAACACCATAGTAACAACAGAGTGAATGTTAAAGGGTTGGTTAAAAATGAATTGCAGTGCGTCACAATAGTCGCGTGCATAAAATTGTTGTGCGTCAAAATTATTCGGATGCCCAATGACTTTAATGCATTTGGACAAAATGGTTGAGCCTAAAAAAATTGTCGCTCGCTTCAAACTTGTCACGCATCAAAATTTTTAAAAATATTTGTTTATTTGTTTATTTAACAGGTCATTGGCGTAAAAAACGATATTTTTCATTACGTAAATGTAAAAGTTTAATTGAATTTCATTGAATGAAATTGAGAGTTTATTTGTTTATTTGTTTATTCATCCATGTAGTTTTCCTAAGGCTTTTCTTTAAAGTTGTTTTCAAATAGCATTTTTTCCTATTTTAATATTAGTTTTAACGAACAATTTTGGTTTCTGTACGGCACGGTTTCAAATTGACCCGCAGCATCGCTAAGGGCATTGTTAACACCTGTTTTGATTTCAAATAATTTGATCTAATTAGTGATGTCATTTCCTTGAGAACCCCTTCAAAAAGCCGTTGAAAGTTTGTGTGAATTTATGCCTATGATTACGTATCGCATAGATACGAAACGCGTCAGGACATTTTGGTTTTAATGCATTTGAAATAAAAGTTGAATTTTACCTATTTGAAGTGACGTCCGGAAGTGCTTGCCTATTTCTCCTATACTTGAAAGTACACACACCCCCTGCTACGGGTTCGGGGCGATGCACCCGGACCACTCAAGACTTCGGGTGAGTGTTTTTCCCGTTTGTACATCAGCGACTTCCATTTGAATATTTTGTTTAAGTGCTGGACCTGGGGTTTTTACACCCAGGTCACGTCTGTTGCTGGGTGAGCAAGGTTTTTTACTCATCCAATTAGACTACATTTATTATAAAGATCCATTGTGGGACTGTGCAGCTTTAAATTTCGTTGTAAACGCATCAAAATTAGTTTGACGCCCATTGACTTCAATGCGTTTCGCAAATGTTTTGCGGTTTTTGGTGAAGCGAAACGGCACAGATTCACCCATCACTTGCTAATAATGGGGGAGGTGTCTCTAGTGAAAAACCCTTGATTAGCTACAGCTTGGTTGTCCATAAGCACCACACACAATACTAACTAACTAAAACTAACACAAGTGATTTCTCCCAAGAGAAAATGAGATACATTTCTTAAAGGTTATGTAAAGGCAAAAAAATAAAACCCCATTTTTACTTTTTTTAATGAAAAAGAAACCTATCTCCAATATACTTTAATTAAAAAATGTGTACTGTTTTTATAAGAAACCTGACTGTATGCAGTGAAATTCTCCCTTCAATTACTGCTGTGGATAGGAATTGTCAGACTGTCCCTAACTGCTCTGCAGGGAAACAATCATACTTATGAACAGCAGGGGGAGCCCCCGCCTTACTTCCCAGCCATGCAGAACTCAAGCAGCTTTGTTTATTACAATCCCTAAGCAGCCCAGACCACACTGAGCATGTGCACAGTCTTAGTCTTGCAAAGATGTTTAACAAAGTTACAAGATGTTGACCCCCTGTACCAACTTTGAAAGCATAAATCATTTGTTTGATTAGGCTTGTGGTGCAGTAAGTTCATGTTTATACTGCACCGCTTATTTCTAGCCTTATTCTATTTTAGACTTTACATGCCTTTTAAGAATGATTTTATGCTAAGGCGAGGGAAATTATTCTGCTTTTTGGGCATGCTGTAAATTCAAAACATTTGCTGTCACTCTGGTGCTCCTGCTTAAAAGCCTCCTGGAGGAAATCTGAGAATCTGGGCCCTTTTAATATTGTAAATTTATAATTGTAAGTAAAAAGCAGAGAGGCATGTAAGTAACTTATTGCATTAACACATAGTTTTTCTTAAGGGAAAGCGATTGCTTTCATGTTTACATGATTTTCTAGTGGACTAGACGAAGATCCAAACCATTATCCGGAAAACTCCAGGTCAAAAATTCGACCATTTGAAAATCGAAGTACTGTCTCTTTAAAAAACTTCGACTTCGACACTTCGCCACCTTAAACCTGCCCAATTGCTATGTTAGCCTATGGGGACCTCCTAGAACCTATAGCCAGTATTTGGCTAAGTTTTTAGAAGTCGAAAATTCGTTCGATCGCACGATTTAAATTCAATGGAAAACTAGATTTGATCAAAAAAAAACTTCGATTATCGAATTTTTACAATTCTATGGTCGAATTTCGAAGTTTTACCACTTCGAAATTTGACCCTTAGTAAATGTGCCTCAAACATACTCCTTAAAATACTAAAAATAACACTTTTCTGTAGAGCAATGTCCTACCTATAATTTTAGGTGTGAAAAATACAAATGTATTTATAAAATGGAAAGAACAATGAAGCAACAAATTATGGAACACAAACAAGGTGGTGGTCTTTCCCCTGATAGAAATGACGGTGTATCTATCATTTCTGCTGTCACCGGCAGCCACAAGAATTCGTACTGTACAAAGTCACCTTTATGGTTTTAATGAGACATACGCAATGGAATATTCGCTCAACAGGGTAGGACATTGTGACTTTGAAAGTCGTAGTATTATATACCACAAACTAGTGGCTTAGTAGTTACCACCGACTCCTTGCAGTGCTGAGCAGTGATGGGTGGATTTGTCCCGTTTCGCATCGGCGAAAAATGTATGAATTTCCTGCTAAATTCCAACCCCGGCATCGGAATTGTCACCGGTGTTGGAAGTGTCACAGGCGTCAAAACTTTTTTGACGGCAACGAAAATTCACCCGCATATTTTTGCATCAATTCCGCAAATTTATTCGCTGGTGGCGAAACACAGAAATTCCCAGTGAATTCGCACCTGGCGAATAAATTACGCCCATCATTAGTGCTGAGTTTATGACTCCATTGCCTGCAAGGAGTGTGTTCTCCTTGTGTGGTTATATGGTTCCCATGGAACGCCAGTTTCCTGAGATTGGAGGGTACCATATTTCTCACAAGTTACTGGTTGGGGTCGTTGATCCAAGCAATGTGCAAGATGTTGGTTTTGTATAAAAAAAATATATTTTGGGGTATTTTGGGCTATACAGACCAACTGGGTTAATCACCAGCTAGTGCACTAGAGCATCGCAAAGCAAGAGACCTGCGGCACAACTGTTGCAATTGATTAAGTGATTAGTATTTATTCAGCTCACAAACAAAAAACGGCAACGTTTCGGGCCTCCACTGGGCCCTTTATCAAGCCTCTAGAGCATGGGTTACACATGACTCTAACACTTCAGGCTAGGGCCTTCACTAAATGGAAGCTTAAAGGTGTGATGTAGTGTAACTACAACTCTCACAGGCTATTGTGCAATAAAACAGGAAAAGAATGGGCGCCAGAAGGTTCTTGCAGTCAAACAGAATAAAACCTTTAATTGTCAGAGACAGATGAGTCACAGGGTTTAACTTACAAAGCCACAGAGGCCCCAGCAGATAATCATAATGAACTACAACATGTCCCTCAGAGACAGCATATTGGAACTCCCTGAGGTGATAGCGTCACACCAGGATAGATACTAGGGATGCACCAAATCCACTATTTTGGATTCGCCGAACCCCCGAATCCTTCGAAAAAGATTTGGCACAATACTGAATCCGAATCCTAATTTGCATATGCAAATTAGAGGTGGGAAGGGGAAGCATTTTTTACTTCCTTGTTATGTGATAAAAAGCCATGAGATTTCCTTCCCCAACCATAATTTGCTTATGCAAATTAGGATTAGGATTCGGATTCCGTTTGGCCGGGCAGAAGGATTCGGCCGAATCCGAATCTTGATGAAAAAGGCCGAATCCCAAACTGAATCCTGGAATCGGTATATCCCTAATAGATACACCTTCAGGATCTCAGCACTGTGACCTGGATCCTACATGTTGGATTAGGGAACTCACAAGAACAGGGCTCATTAGCTGTGAGCATCAGTCCTTCCCAGCTGTAAGACAAATGCATATGGGGTGTTTTGTAGTCCCAACCATTCACAAGAAAACAACTGCCAACTAGGATGTTGTGGGGTATGTTTCTGTCTATGTCTGAAATCATCAAAATGTCAGATTCGGTGATCTGCTTTGGCACAAAAAAAGTATTTACCGGTATGATATAAATTAGAAGAAGCATCTCATATTCAAATCAATACACTAATTTAATGGATTGAATCAAAATAGAGTATCATAAATGGAATTGTCAGGAATCATGCATGAATTTGTTCTTAAAGGAAAAGGAAATTCATCTTGCGGGTTCCAAATGTTAGGCACCCCCAAGTGATTGTATTGAACCCTGGGCCGGTGCTCCTATCAGCAGAAAACTGCACCGGCCCGAGGTTATTCCAGTGAGCACCACAAAGCGATCCTCTTTCATCTTCCTCTTTCTTTGCACGGCTGCACATGCGCAGTAGAACAAAAAGCCGAACTTTAACTAAAAAGTCAGCTATTTCATTCTACTGCGCATGTGCATGCGTCTGCCCCGGGAAATTTGAAGAAAGACGAAGCCAGAAGTGGATCACTCCGTGGTGCTCACTGGTATAACCCCCGGGCCGGTGCAGTTTTCTGCTGATAGGAGCACCAGCCCGGGGTTTCAGGTAAGTAAATACAATCACTTGGGGGTGTCTAACATTTGGCACCCCGAAGTGCAAGACGACTTTCCTTCTCCTTTAAGGGTACATTTTTTTCCTAATTTTTACTACAATGTAAAATTTCCTTGTTATCAACTATTTAGCAATTGGATTTGATTATTTCTATCATGGTGGTTCGTGTTTGTTGCAAAAACTGCCACCAGTTTTAACAGGGTGGCTCTCTCGAAACTACCTCTGGGAATTAAATCTCAGCAAAATTGCCAGGCCCCAGCCATTGATGCTGTGCAGTCCCTTAGAATTCATTTTTAATATGTGTCCTGCATTAAAGGAGACATCTGTTCTCTGTGTGCTCCAGCCTCTGATCCGCAGGAAAGCAGAAAGTACAGACTGCTCCCTTTCAGGGACTACAGGCTGAGCTTTAGACTTCTCACTTCAAAACCTCGGGAGACACATCTTTATGTGACCTTGCAGCTCGCTTCTCTTCTCACTGAAGAATTCCTGGAACTGAAACTGAGTCTTTCTTCAGTGTTACAGCAAGTTGGAGCGGCAGCAATTACTTTTGGGAGCAAGCTTTTGAAGTGTCAGTTTAAGAGAATATTTGGAGACATTTACAAATTTTTATAAAATATTGTACTTATATATACTTACAATATAGCTTATATGTTCATTCTGAATCTGGGTTTCTTCCTCAAGATCATGTACATTAAAACTTAAATCTGAGCAACAGTGGCAAAGCCATATTAGAAATACTGTATCTAAACTGGTAGCATGCCATGGTGGTTATGGGTTGGAAGTCTTTACTTGGTTTCTACCTAGCCTTTTAGGGGAGAGACAAAAAATATTACGTGCTCATTTATGGCCGCAGCCACAGCTGTGCTTGAGCAAAAATGGATTCAGTCTTTGAGAATATTGTCCTAATTCATTAACGATTTGTTTTTACCCTGTAAACACATTTGTAAAAGAACATATGCTCTACCATTTACATAAATCATGTAAGAGTATATTCAACAGGAATGTGCAAATAGAACAGAAAGAAAGGAAATAGAAATGGGGAAAATAAATGGGAGAAACTGTATATAAAACTGAGCTTTTATTTTGAACTTGAATTAAAAAAGGTAGCCAATTCCATCATTGATTGTGGACACATATCCTTGTACAGGTGTGGGACATATTATCCAGAATGCATATTATCCAGAATGCTCAGGACCTGGGGTTTTCTGGAAAACAGATCTTTCCATAATTTGGATTGTATCATAAGTTACTAAACATTAAACAAACCCAATAGGTTGGTTTTGTTTTCAATAAAGATTTAATATAGATTAGTTTGCATTAAATACAAGGTAGTGTTTTATTACTGCAGGTATGGGACCTATTATCTTTAATGCTGGGGACCTGGGGTATTCTGGATAATGGATCTTTCCATAATTTGGATCTTCATACCTTAAGTCTACTAGAACATTTAAACATTTGTAGGGGATCAGACAAATACTTCCCCTGTTTTTCTGTATCTGACATCATCCAGCCCAGTTACAGGCTGGAGAGCCAACCGATTGGCTGGGCGCCCCAGCGCATCATTAGGAGAGGGGGAGTGCCTGACTTTGGAGCCAAATGTACAGGGTTTCCGACAGAGCTTATAAAGGGATTCCTGCTGCAGCAGCCAGAGGGATCCAGATTTGTGGAGTGTGACAGTGCTGGTTGAAAGGATTTTCCAGGGAGAAGGATATAGAAAGGGCTGCATTTTCTCTGCTTTGGTAAAGTAAAGGCGAGACAGTTTTTAATTCCTGCCTGTGGATACTTTGGCCACTGTGTTTTCCCCTGGGTGAGGACAGGACTTGTTTGTGTATCTGCCAAGTGAGAGTGGCTACTACTTTCAAAGGGAAAGATACCTAAGGGCAGATAGCGCTATCCAGGGACATAAGGGCTCTTGGGGAACGGACATAGAACTGATTGGATTTATTATACATTTATCCACCCGGTGTGGAGTGTGGGACTGTGGCATTGAGAGACTGTGCCAGGGGTTGATAGTCCACACAGGTTCCCCTGTGTATGGGATCTTTTATCCAGAATGCTCGGGACCTGCGGTTTTCCAGATAAGGGATCTTTCTGTAATTTGGATCACCATACTTTAAGGGGGTTATTTATTAAACTTCAAATGTATCTGGTTGGGCTATTTAGGGCAAAAACACAAATTTCTTGAGATTAATGATGCTTCAAAAAGCCTGAATCCGAAAATCCAGCATCTTAGACCTGTTGAGGTCAGGTTTAAGTCAATGGCAGAGTTCCCTATCCCAATTGGAAGTAATTGCAGTCTGCTCTGGGTTTAGCTGAAAATCCGACCAATCTAGGTTTTTCAGGCAATGGGGACAAAAGTCCAAAAAAATCAAGCTATTTGGGTTTTCTCTCAATTTTATCGAGTTTTTGCCTGGTCCGATACATTTGAGTAATTTTAATGATAAATGAGACAAAATCGGGGACGGGAGTTTGGTCAAAGCTTTTTTTTTTACCAAAATAATGAGAAAAATTTGAGTTTTAGTAAATAAGTAAAGTCTACTAAAAATCATTTAAACATTAAATACACCCAATAGGATTGTTTTGCCTCCAATAAGTAGTAATTATATCTTAGTTGGGATCAAGTACAAGCTCCTGTTTTATTATTACAGAGAAAAAGGAAATCATTTTTTAAATTTGAATGAATTATTTGATTACATTGGAGCTTATTAGGAGCTTTCTGGATAACGGGTTCCAGATAACAGATCTCATACCTGTAGCAGCACCCTTGCACCTTGCTGATTGCTTAGTCTATGGCTCATACCCTTTACATATGTTTTTTCAGCTCCCCCAAATATAAAATATTAGTCGCCTTCCATGGACTAATGAGCCCTAGCATTTTCTTGGGGTTTTTTTCTGTCTATGATCAGTGAAATGGAAGTGTTTTGAGTGATTTGCTGCAATTATCATAGCAAGTAAGCAAACTGATGCTCCGGCTCTAAACCTTATCATTACAGTGATCATTGGTTGTTCTTTTGCACAAGTAATAAGTCAACCGCCCAACCATGCACACTGACTGCCTATTAATGACTCCCCTGCTCTGCAGCCTCTGACAGTTTGCCCCCACTCTGTTTCAGCAAGGCTCCCTTCTTGTAGCCATTGTGTGGAAAAGTCCTCTAGAAACAATAGGCGCTGTTGCCTTGAAGTCATTATTTTGCAGGGAGATCCAGTTGCTAGGACAGACCGTCAATAGAACTGATCACAGTGTCAACAGAAAACAAGCTGCTGCAAATGTCACATGGTAAATACACTCTGTAATTGGGTTTTTATCCACATTTATTGCCTCTATAAGACTCAGCCTTCATAGTAGAATGTATTATTATTTTAGTTCAATAAAACCAGGCTGAAACATTAGCACAGTCACAAACTATCTGCCTCACCAGTGAGATTTGCGAATTTATCAAAATGTTACTATTGAGTTTATTTTGAGTTTATTTAAAGGACAAGGAAAGTCTAAAATAGAATAAGACTAGAAATGCTGTATTTTGTATACTAAACATAAACTTACTGCACCACAAGCCTAATCAAACAAATGATTTATGTTTCAAAGTTGGCCACAGGGGGTCACCATCTTGTAACATTGTTATACATCTTTACAAGACCAAGACTGTGCACATGCTCAATGTGGTCTGGGCTGCTTAGGGATCGTCATTAATTATCAAAACAGGTAAACAAACAAAGCTGCTTGAGTTCTGCATGGCTGGGAAGTAAAGTGACGGCCCCCCCTGCTGATTGTTTCCCTGCAGAGCAGTTAGGGACCATCTGACAATTCATATCCACAGCAGTAAATGAAGGGAGAATTTCACTGCATACAGTCAGGTTTCTTATAAAAACGGTACACCTTTTTTAATTAAAGTATATTGGAGATAGGTTTCTTTTTTTTTTCATTAAAGAAAGTAAAAATGGGATTTTATTTTTTTGCCTTTACATGCCCTTTAAACCTTGATTTTTTCTGGTCGAGTATTATTAGGGGGGGAAACTAGACGTTTTAGTGGAAAAATAAAATGCAAATTTTTAGCGATTTATCATACCCCAAAACTGCTCAAAATCCAAATCCGATAATACTCCATGTCAAACCTGTCCAGGTCATGTAGAAGTCAATGGCAGATGTCCCTGAAGTTCTTCCTTGACATCGTGATCTGTGCTGGATAATCCGAAAAACTTTGGGTTTTTGTCCAAAAATCCAAAAAAGACGAGTTTCTGGAGCGGTTCATCGCAATATACAAATTGACTCTCAATTTTCTGGTGACGTTTTGTGTATAATTTAGTGGAAGGGAGTTCAGTCGACTGTGTTTTCAGAAAAAAATTAGCTACATTTGACGTTTAGAAAATGTTTAAATAATTTTTTTTAGTGGCTGATTTACTAAAACTCAAATTGATCTGTTTGTTTTTTATGAAAACAAAGTCAACCAAACTCCCTTCCACATATAGAACTCATTTATCAATGATTTTCCTAAAAAATAAAATCAGAGTGGTAAAATCTTGCGGCAAAATCGAACGTCAATTTGTATCATACGGTTGATACTTTGAAGTCTCGATTTTATCAAACTTTTGCTGCTAAAACTCAACTTTTTTAGATTATCCAGCGCAGATCACAATGATAAGAAACAGCTTTAGGGATATCTGCCATTAACGTTTATATGACCTCGACAGGTTTGAGATGGCGTATTTTCGGATTCGGCTTTTTACCAGCTTTGGGGTATGATAAATTTAAAATAAAATTTCAGTTTTCCCCCTAAAAACCTCGACCAGAAAAACTGAGGAGCTTTCTGGATAATGGGTGTCCAGATAACAGATCCCATACCTGTAGTTGGTTTTTTTCCAAAAAAATGCACCTCCCGAGTGCTAATCCACCCATAACTGGGTACAGAAATACATATAATGTGCAAGTGCCCCAGTTCACTCATTTTGCACATGCATGTGACCTAAGAATGGTTGGGCACATCCACCACTCCTATGTCCCTTGCGTGCACACAATGAGCAAGCTGAGAATTACACTCATTTTGCACATGTGTGTCACCAAACTTGGCCACACACTGGGAACTCCCTTTTGGTGCAGGTGACAAATTTCTCTCTATGAGCATTTTTTTGCACAAAACAGAATTAAATATTAGTACACACCTCCGGTAAAGGAAACAAGTCTCCCATGATAGGTAACCTCAAATACTGTGACTAGACAAATGCATTGATGGAGGCACAAGTGCCCTTTCATTTAGCCAGGTAGTGTTGCATCAGTAGTATAAAAAAAATAATACTTCTCTTATTACTTCTCTTATTAGCACTGGTTGTTGCAGCTTTGTAAAATCGAAGAACACCTTCTGCATTTAGAAATTCTAATTTTGGAACATGAAAGTGACAAGGCATATTTTAACTTTAACTTGCTAGAAATTAATTTTTTCCCTTAGTGCAGCAATGCCCAACCAATTGGTTTCCTTTTAATGCAAATTAAATCTACCACATCAGGCCCCCAGGTAGAACCTCAGAGGAAGCTCTTTTTACCTACACTACATACAGATTTAGAAACAGAGGGCATCCAAGACAAGTGTTTTTTTTAACAATATATATATAGTTCATTACCTGATGCAATTAAGAAACTCTTAGAAGAGTCCTTCTCATTAATTAGGTCTTTGAAATTAAATATATCTCAAGAGGAAGTAGATGCGGTTGATCTCCAAATGCCAACATGATGTTCATGTTCAAGATAGGGCTGTTGTAGAAATTCCGGAACCAGAGATCACTTGGAGTATAAGACAGTTTATGTGACACAATCGCCGTGGATTCTGAACTCACAAAGAGTTATAACCCCGAACAAAAAAAAAATCACAGGGTATGACATGAGAACATACAAGTATGGGAGTAAAATGAAGTTACCATTGGGAGAGCATAGAAATATCGCTCCACGGCACAGAAAAACAAAGAACTGATCTGACAGCCAAACAGGTGGCTCTACCCTCAAGGCCAGGGTTCTAGTAACCAAGGCCAATATCTGGGAATTTTTAACAAAACTGTGTCATCTTTGAACCATGAAACTAAGATATAATTACAGTAATCCTTATTGGCAGCAAAACCAGCCTATTGGTTTTATTTAATGCTTTTATGATTAGTTGAAAACTACATCCTGTGATATTAAAGGCTTAAATTCTGTTTAGCTAATTTATTAATAATTTACTCATTTTCGAACTGGAATTTTTAAAGAAAAAAAAAAACGAGAAAAAAAAGAATCCCAATAAATTCAATCGAGTTTTCTTATATTTTCAGAAAAAAAATGTAAAAACTCAACTGTTTGTATTTGTTACCGAGTATGCTTAGAAATGTAGAGTCGTATTGAAATGAACACCATTTCTATAAATTTTTCAAAGGTTAAGGGCAAACATATAGGTATGGGACCTGTAATCCACAATGCCTGGTGTTTTCTGAATGATGGATCTTTCCTTAATTTGAATCATAAAACCGAATGATACGAATTTTTCTGACTTTACTCTCGAATTGCACATTTTTTTCAAGTTATCACCTGAAAATCCCGAATTTTTGGGCTGAACTTTGAAATTGGAATAGGGACATCTGCCATTGGCTTATAGATGACCTCGGCAGGTTCGAAAAGTCGGGTTTTTGGATTTGGGCTTTTTGCAGAATCTGGGTATAACCCATCTTGAAAAATTTTAGTTTTTGCCCCAAAAAGCTTGACCAGAAAAGATTGAGGTTTAGTAAATAACCCCCTAATGTTACTGAAATTACCATACATATGAGGATTACAATGGAGCGCTTTAAATAGTCCAGTATGTTACACCATATTTTACTAGGTTTTTGTTTTTGTACCATTTTATATTTTACATCGCTTTCCAAATATGTTTTTACATAATGGAGCTGCCTGCCATGTTTCTTGGACAAAGCACAGGGGCCAAATGATATTCAAACAGAAAGGCTGGATCAAAGACGCAGATGCAAAGACTCTTTTCTCTGTGATGTGTAGCATCAAAGCAAGAGCTAGTATGAATTCCACCTGAATCAATCTACTGTTATTGGGCAATGGACATAAATAGCATTTCAACATCAAGCCATTGTTTTGAAGCAGGAGATTCACATAAATCACTCTTTCATGTGCCGCATTCATAACTAAGAGCTAAATGGTGGAAATGTTCTCCTCCCTGAGACTCTGCTAAATAAAGGAACAAATAGAAGATTCTTCCTTAACAAGGTAAGTAGGGGTGTGCTGTTTCTACTGTATCTATTTATGGATACCTATTTATTAACAAAACTCCTTGGTATAATTTCCAGATAGATGGGATGAGCTACACAGGTAAAATAAATTATTTTGCCTCCTCCAGTCCTACACTGGATGATAATAATTTTGCTGCTTCACTATACATTTTAAACAGGGATTTAGCTACTTATTTATCAAGTCTCATTTACATGGTTTTAATGGTTTTTTGATACCACGACTAAATTCACAAATTCTAAGGGGGTTATTTATCAAGGTCTGAATATTCAAACCTCAAATAATTTGTGGTTTTTGGAGGAAAAAAAAACTATGAATCTTTGGTGATTTATTAAAGTCCGATGGTCTAAAAACTCAGAATCCAAAACCCCAGCATCTAAAAGCTCTCGAGGTCCCGTATAAATCAATGGGAACGGTACCAGTGTCTGTGCTGATGTCCGTACAGATATCCGATGAGTTCCTGGTTTCTGCGCAAAAAACTCTGAAAACTTTTTTGGAGATTTCAGAGTTTTTTGCACAGAAACCACAAACAATTCAGAGTTTTTACGGGGAAAGCTCTGAAGTTTTCCCCACCCTATTTTTTCTGGCTTTTTTCTTCATAAATCAGGTCCATTCGGGCAATCTGAGTTGGAGATAAATTCGGACCTTGATAAATAACCCCCTAAAACTATGAATGTTGTTAGATTTAGTAAAGAATCCAAAATAATAAAGTAGGGATGGAAAATTATGCTGAAGGATGCACTAAAAAATAAAAAACTCAGACAATTCCTAGCAAAAAAAATTACAAAAACCTCTAAAAGCCCAAATTGATTTAGAGCGGTCCAATAGGATCAGTGCGACTCCCACTGAATCTCATTTTTTACTTGGCAAAGTTTTGTATTAAAGTTTTTCATGAATTTTACACTTCATAGAGCTTTTTTAAAAAAACACAAATTTTTAGAGATTCATGGAAAAAATTTAAATTCTATTGTAAGTAAATGGGCTCCAAAGTCTGTTACTGCTAGCATTCTCTGGCTCTGAGATTGTGCTCTTGCTACAAGAGGTGGTTGTGTCCTGTATAGGTCAGTTCAATGACTGTGAGTCAATGTTTGCACTGTATGTATACTAGTTTGACCAGCAATGGATGATCTTGTCTGTAGTTCTTTGAAGGGAACATTTCCTATGTTTAGATATGTTCCCTACAAGAATTCACTCTATAGTAAATTTATAGAAAATAGTGGTTTTACAACATTCCTCTCATTATTATAATGAATTGGGAAATCATATTGTTGAAACTGATGTGTTTTAAAAATAATATTAGTCCCAAAAAGGGGTTGGGCTTTCACACAATGAGCAATAATTTGGGGAAACAGTGGTGTAGTGATATGCGGGCCAGCCAAACATCAGCACACAGTTTGCAGGTTAAGATTGTTGGTCCCCATGCTGGCATCTTCTTCCAGCAGCATCTATTTATAGATGCACACCTGCCCCACCCCATTTCATGGTGTCAGAGATGGGTGTGTAAGGGGTTCAAATGTGAATTCTTATGTATAATTAGTTTGGCCAATAGGTGGCAGTGAGTCCTATGTAAACTATGGAATATAAAGTTGTTGGTAGTGAAAAGTGAATAAAGAAAACAGGAACAGGAAATGGTTGACCATTTAGTTTTGTTCAATGTCAGGGAGAGGTGAGAAGCAAGAATGATGCCACAATATACCTGTTAAGAAGAAGTCACCACACTAAACTTGAACTGTTTATGAGAAAAGTTTCAAAGTTACAGGTGGATTGGACTCTGATCTCTAAATAGAAGTGCTGGGCTAAAGGGTATTTAGAGAGTGTTTGAAGTTTTGGGCAGACGTGGAAGTTCCAGAGGCGGGCAGAAGCCAGAGAGAATTCTTTTCAAACTGCCTTCTCAAGTGATTAGAAAGATACCCCAAATGAAACTACATATGACATAGACATGGGATATTTTTAAAAAAAGGAAGAAAGAAAGAACCTTGTTTGTGACTGTATTTTGCCTTTAGTGTTTATAAATAACCCCCACTTCTCTGGATGGTATATCAATTAACTTGAATGGATTACTTCTTCATCTCAATTCATTCACCACTTGATTGACAACGGTAATCTGGCCCTACACCCTGTGATAAATAAATGTAAAGTGCTTTACAACCAATAAAAAATTGATTGTCGCTACACTGGCTCTGTGTGTTTTTTTAAATGGAATGTTCTGGTGTTAAAACGTAAAACAATTGATTTTTAAAATTCCTAATATTGTATCAATTAATTGATTAATTACAGTTGATCCAATTCAATTATAAAGTGCCTTTGCTGCATTAGTTGATTAAACACCTTTTAATTCGTTTGTCATAGCAATTAATGAAATGACTTCAAAAAGTGACCAGTGCTGAGATTTCATCAGTTAAAAATTAAAAAACTAGTGTTTCTCAATTGGAGGTTCGCCCAGCTGCTCCTTGAGAATAAGTGAGGAACTGAAAAAAAAGATAGTTGGTGGAGTTGCTCCCAAGAAATCTAACTGTATTTTTTCTAGGTCCCTAGGAGCACCACAAAGTGGGAGAAGGCAAAAATTGGAGGGCTGTGGTCTCGTTTTTTAAAAACTTTTCTATCTTAGTAGAAAAGGCTATTTAACCCTAAAAAACTGCAAACCCTTCAGTTCTTGGAGAGAAAACAGATTTAAGATAAAGTTGTAGAAAAGATAACTGTTTTTTTTTTTTTTTAAATTAGTGCAATCTCTATTCACCGAAGTGAAATAATTAATAAAAGCAAAAAGAGTCGTGTCTCGCCCTATTAAAATCAATTGTCTTACGTTTTAACACCAGAATATTCCATTTAAAAAAACACACAGAGCCGGTGTAGCGACAATCAATATTGGTTGTAAAAATTAAGCACAAGTACTTTGTATTTATTTCTCACAGGGTGTAGGGCCAGATTACCGTTGTCAATCAAGTGGTGAATGAATTGAGATGAAGAAGTAATCTATTCACGTTAATTGATATACCATCCAGAGAAGTAGGGGTTATTTATAACCACTAAAGGCAATATACAGTCAAAAACAAGGTTCTTTCTTTCTTCCTTTTTTAAAAATTCAACTTTTTATTAGGGATGCACCGAATCTACTATTTTGGATTCGGCCGAACCCCTGAATCGTTCGCAAAAGATTTGGCCAAATACCGAACCGAATCTGAACCCTAATTTGCATATGCAAATTAGGGGTGGGAAGGGGAAAACATTTTTTACTTCCTTGCTTTCTTACAAAAAGTCACGCGATTTCCCTCCCCACCCCTAATTTGCATATGTAAATTAGGATTCGGATTCGGTTCGGCCGGGCAGATGGATTCGGGCGAATCCGAATCCTGCTGAAAAAGGCCGACTCCCGAACCGAATCCTGGATCCGGTGCATCCCTACTTTTTATCCTTGTGTGTTCTGTAGTTTTAGGAGACAATTTAACAAAGAAAGTTAGTGAAACCCTATTATAGACATGGGATAAACAACCTTTACATGTACATTCCAAAAAAGAAAGGAGCAGGAGGTTACGTTAAGCTGAACCCAGGAACATTACTCTTTTCTTCAAGAACCCAGCACAGTAAAACAACCCCCAATCGCTATAGGAGCTTCAGAGAATACTCCTCGATATCAGGGGGAGAAAATAAAATGATAATAGATTGCAAAGGTGCTCAGGGGAGCTTTTCCACATGCCTTTTAGTACGGATGCTTGGAAGGCAGTCATTAAAAAATACTTTTCTATTACAGAAATCCCTGGCATGATAGATTTATGTGATGTGCCAGTAATTATGCTTTCCTGTGTTGATAAAAATGATATTATATTTTTTTGGCAGGGATCCCTATAACATAAGGTAACATTTGCTGTTGCTGCCAAGGCTTAGTACCTTCGGCTCGGAAAATCGGAAACGAACAGAGATGAGAGAATTTATTAGCCTGCGCCGAGATTGGGTTCAAATGGCAATACGTGACGCAAGTTGACGTGAAAACATTTCTGGTGCCGATCGGGAACTTGAATGGAATCAGTGCAACTGGTACAATTCATGGTTGCCAAAGGGATCATCTCAAACTCCTAGAAACAGGTGGCATCAACCATTCATAGGAAGCTATTTGGAAAGGTCTTGCAGCATTAATCTCATAAAAGTGGTGTTTACGCTAAGGAACGTCAATTTTACCTTGATTTCCTAAAAAAAATTCTCCTTGTATTTGTAATATAGAGAGATTGGTAGTAAATATAACATGATTTTCATTTTGCTTAAGCGAATGTTAAGCTCATTTTGAGAAGATGAAATTCCCCTATACTTATACCATATGGTAAAGGGAATGAAAATTCTTGAGTCCTGTCCATTATGAAACATGGCTACATTTTCAACCTTCCACCTGATTTAGACTTGTCAGTGCAGAAATGCAGGATTTACAGGAAGGCGGGGCTCGAAACGGATAACGGTTATGGCTGAGCATAACTGGGTGTGGTCAGGGCTGATAAAGGTGGGGCCTAAACATCCCGATTCATTTTTAATATGAAATGCATGTGGTTTTTGCTTGTTTACCTTGCACATATCTTTTCTACAAATAGCAACTGTAAATACAGGCCATCATGGTGAAGACTGCATTAACGAGTCGTTGTGGTCTTCACACTAATGGGTCCACTCGACTCCATCTTTTAACCTGTCCTATCAATATTTGGTCAATTATCAGCCAGATATCAGGCAGGCCCGTCAGAAGGCTCCATGCACTGATCAACAAGCTGCCAACTCCAGAAAGGCAGAATAAGCAGCTTTAAATATGGCCATCTTTACTTGCAGTAGACTAACCATAATAAATGGTCAATGGTTTACTATTGGTTCTTGTCTATTAGCGCTGTAAATTCTTCAGCAGGTGGCACCTGATTCCATTATAGAAATCCTAATTGTGTTCATTGCTTCATCTCCCTAACAGCTAACCTGACATGTTATTACTATTTAATTTCAAGTAGTACCTTCTTAATAGCTTCCATTTCCCTCCCAAAATTTTGTAAAGTTTCGACCTGGCACCTCTCCATTTATATCACACCTTCCTACAATAAGGCCAAGGGCAAAATAAAACTGGTGCAGGGAACCAGCATTAACTGAGCGGCAGTCCCACCATTAATAATGAAAATTCAGAAATGGGACAGCAGCCACCAGGGAAGGATTAGAAAAAGGCTTAAAATTAAAGAACGACCAAGAAATAACAGCAGAGATTAACATAAACCAAGGAGGCATCTTAGGTCACTGCCGATATTACAGTATAAAGAGTCCAATGAGAAAATCCAGACGTAAATGTGGGTTCAATGACAATTAAGCAATTTAGTCCCTTGTTCAATTACTTCATAGCAATACAAGCAATGTATAATCATATGTACTTAATGCAAAGCTGGAGTTTAGTTCATTGGGTCTCTCCTTTCATGTAACACATTCATCACCAAATTATGAGCAATAAATGTAATCTTTAAATGTTATAGGAGGAGGTCAATAGCTACCGCCAGCTTTAAAGGCTTCTTGCTCTTTCCAAATTTCAAATAGGGGTCACTGACCCCATCTAAAAACAAATGCTCTGTAATGCTACAACATTTATTTTTATTGCTACTTTTTACTCATCGTCTATTCAGATGTGGTGCGGGTGCTTTACTGGTCAATAGGTTGCCTAAAGGTTCCATGGGCTTCTGTATGACATTATCATGTGAATATATTTCTAAATATTGTGTCCTTTTTCAGCTGAGGTAACCGACGTCCTTATTGCTACACTGCAACATTAAACCCTTTGCACTCTGGTAAACACCTGTGTTGTGACCACCATCTAATTCCTGGGTTTGTTGACAGTTTGGAAGCTAGACTTGATGTTATAAATCCCAATATTACATCAATTGTGCATCCCAAAATGCAATGTAAAATTCATACCTCCCTATATTCCCAAAAATACTGCATTATGGGTAAAAATGATTATTTGCACCATCAAATGTATTCTGCGTGTTGCACTTGTGTTCATTAATGACCCGTAATGTAACCATACCTCTACTGCTAGTGCTCTATTTTGGTGCTGTCACCCACTGAACAAACATTAACTTCATTCACTAGAAATGGTTTTGCAGCCTCCGACCTTGTTGTAAACCGGCACCATGCTAAGGACCCCACTTTTGGACCCTGCTCACAGATGGTAGCTTTAGGAGATAGGTCAATGACCAGGAGGCGCCATTTTTGCACAGGGATCCTATATTTATTAATTAATTAATTATTTAATATTAATTAAAATCCGAAAAAAATGTATTTTAAAATAAATTTTTAGTGAAAAAAATATATAATTTTTCGGGATTTATTATACCCCGAGGATCAGACCTGGCGAGGTTGTATATAAGTCAAAGGGAGAAGTCCCAAAGCTAATCTGATCTGCGCTGGTTTCGTGCACTAATTTCATGGTTTGCGGGCAAAATCGGAAAATTTTCAGGTGGAAAAGCCGACAAATTTGTAAGAAACTGGAATTATATATTGATAAATAAGAGAAAATAAACCCGTGTGGATTTGGGCAGAGTATATTTCAGAAAATGAGATAAATATGGATTTTGATAAATGACCCCCTATGTGTTTAACGGCACCAGAGAACTTTTACAGAAACTGATATGAATAATTGTGCCTTCATTGTGCACATTGCAATCTTACTTCTGTTCATGTTGAAAAGAAAATGATAATTGCTATTGTTTAACTGGAAGAGAAAAGAAATATTCAAAACAGCAACATTCATCTGTGAGATTCAGTGTCGGACTGGCCCACAGGGATACCAGGAAAAGTCACGGTGGGCTCAGGAGTCAGTGGGCCCTTTTGCTGCTAATCATTTATCAGATTTCATAGTCATTCCCTATTTATATGAGAAAAAGAGGCTAAATAGAAGGAATAATCAATTATAGTATGTAAAGAAAAGAGACTAGGAGAATAGAGGTTGAGTGAGGAGAAGAAGAATAAGACCAGGGGCCCACTCTCAGTACTAAAGTTTTTTTGGTGGGCCCTGGGTCAAAGGCTTTTGGGTGGGTCCCTGGTGTCCCAGTCCGACAGTGGTGAGATTGATATACTGTATGTATATATATATAGGCTTTATACTTACATCTGAATGTGGGCCTTTGCCAGCTCCTGGACATTCAAAAGTGACAAATTCATGGCATCGTTTATGAACCACAAAACTGCAAACTGGGGGAAAAAGGAAATATTGTTATGGTATGACCACATTGAGTACAAATGGCACAGAGACTGTCAGAAGAAAAAAAATAATATTGTCCATGTATTCAATGACCCTTATTTAAACATATGTTTCCAAGTTCTTTCGTTACCAAAGGTGAGTTTCCAGTAAAAGTCCAGGGGGTGGCACTTTTGCACAGGACAGAAGTCTACCTATCTATAAGTGCCTACCTATAAAACATACTTCCCACAATACATAATTGCATTCCACCAAATGTTACTTTCTGCACTGAAGTTTACTGGAAAATGTACCAAAGTTGAAAAAACAGGGGTGACTGGAGCTGCCCTTGAAACATATATTATGAAGATTTTGGTGCAAAACAGGATCAGACGGAAGCATTGGGAGTCAACCAGGGCTGCAATATAAATGGCCCTCCAGGCAGTCACCAGGGGCCCCTGGTTCGAAACTACCATTCCAACCATGTGCAAACGCCAACACGATGGGGCATAAGTGTTTTTTGGGGGGGCAGCCGATCGGGGAGCAGGTCTGGTCCGGCGGGGGCCCATGAGGGCCAGGGTCCACCTGGTGCAAAAGTTTAAACCAAATTGGCCCAACATGCACCTTTAAGGGGTGGTTCACCTCTACATTAACTGTTAGTATATTATAGAATGGCTAATTCTAAGCAACTTCTCGGTTGGCTTTGATTTTTTGTCTTTTTCTTCTGACTCTTTCCAGCTTTCAAATGAGAAGGTGCTAAATAAATAGCTCCCTCGCTTCACTGCGCCCTCTGCTCAGTGCCTTGCACCAGATTTTCAATGTGATACAAGGCACAGATTGCAATGCACTATGAGTATGGGGCACGTGCTTAATGTATGGTGTGCTAAGGATTACAGTTTTACATCCATCAGCACCCTAGCACTTGCACCTTACCTATAGTAAAGGTATCCTTTAATTTTTCATATTTTCAACAGAAACTGTAGCTATCCTACAGTAAAATAAGAAACTTTTCATTATACATTAAAGGAAAACTATACCCCCCAAACAATGTACAGTAGGTCTCTATAAAAAGATATTGCATAAAACAGCTCATATGTAAAACCCTGCTTCATGTAAATAAACCATTTTCATAATAATATACTTTTCTAGTAGTATGTGCCATTGGGTAATCATAAATAGAAAATTGCCGTTTTAAAAAATAAGGGCCACCCCCTGGGATCTTATGATTCACAGTGCACATAAACAAACCAACAAACTATACTTGTTAGGTCCCCTAAGCCAATTACCAGACAGAGTTCTGTCTTTTGCTTCCACACTTCTTCCTGTTACAGTTAGAGCTGCAATATTTCTGGTCAGGTGATCTCTGAGGCAGCACACAGACCATCACAAAATGGTGGTTCAAGGCAAGATTTACTTAAATATATATACCAGGTTGGTAAGATTCTTTAATATGCCACTTAATTTGATATAAACTATCTATCGCTTAAGTGTTCATTTTGTGGGTATAGTTTTCCTTTAACTTTTTGTTCTCTACCATTTCAAACTACAGTACATGTTAAAACAAGAAAGACTGCTGGTCTACTGAGCAAAGCAGAAGCCAATGGGAAATAGTTTTTTTCCAGAGAAAGGCCTACGCATTTCATGCCATTGGGCTCAAAAGAGAGAAGCGCCGACCCTCTAGAAAGAGAACTGGAGCGCCTTCTTATTTAACATGCAGGAGAGAATAAGCAGCTCTATTTTTATGGTATAGATCAAAAATTGGTCTGTATTCTAAAATGCTTATTTTGCTCTATAGTAGAAAAGCAAGTTTGCATATTTCTGACTACAGAACCTGTTTACAAAGCCTTCACCGTTTTGACTGTTGTAGCTATAGCTGTAATTATACAGTAATACAATAATGGCTTCTCTGGTTAAAATATTCATAAGAAAAATATCTTTAAAACAGCTCTTTATGATTTGCAGTTGGCTTTTGATATTGTTCTGGTTACAGAGCTGCATGATATTTGAATCCTCTGTGGGGTATATATCAAAATGATATTTGCTTTAGGGAGTCCAATCCCTGGCTAGCGCTTAACTCAAAGCAAGTTTTAAGCGTGTTTAATTCTTTCTTTTCTGGCAACAACGAAACATTATCCCAAGGATCTTTCTTAACTGAGGATATTACTATGTCTTGTTTTTTAAAATAGGCAATGTGAAAATAAAACTTGGAGGAATACCATCTCCAAATATATTCCTTTCTTTCTATTGTGCCTAGCGCAGCAGAATACATATGTTAGATGTAACAGTATATCATTTTTCCGCAAGCTAAGGGGATGTGCCTGAAAGCCTTAGCTTACTCTCTTCCATTATTCTGGTTCTTCTGAAGCAAACACATCTCCAGTTATTCCAGACTACCCCGCCATCTGCTCAACCACCCAACCAGTGCTCTTGTAAAAGGATTATCAGAGATGGCATTAGACAAGATCTGCTCGTTCATTTGGCCCCGATTATTATTATTATTATTGAACAAGAGGAAATAAGGCTCATTCAATCCCATATGTTAGAAACATTGTTCAGATTTCATAATTCCCAACCCAGGGATCTTTTAATTAATGGGAAAAAGGAGCAATTGCCCAGGGCCCACCAAAACTGAAGGCCCATCATTTTATCTACAATAATTTTTGATTGTGCTATCTCTGCAATATGCTTCTATCAGCTGGAAGATCTTGGCATAATCACCATTCAAAACATATCTTTAATAAGTTGGTATTCTTGATCACCATTTATCTGCTCCTATCACTGATACAAAGAGTCAGAACCCCAAACAAAAGAATCACAACGTTTTAAAGACCTGGGAACGTATGACATGAGAACATACAAGTACAGGAGTGAAAGGGAGTTACTGTTGGGAGAGCATAGAGATATTGCTCCACAATGCAGAAAAACAAAGAACTGCTCTTACAGCCAAAGAGGTGGCTCTGCTCAGGTTACTAGTGAACAATGCTAGCTTGAGACCAGAATCCATTTAAGTCAGGGGGACTCATGGAGGAATCTACATACACATAATTGTATTCTCTATTACCTCATTGAGAGTAGTTCTACTATAAATGTCTTGGAGCAGTGGTGAAGACTCTGGTATTTTAAAGCAGCCTTGCTTGTACCTATACCTGGATCAGAGCCAGTAGTGAGCAAGAAGGTTTGTCGAAAAGTGCACAAATAAAAGGGGATCTTCTCTCCATTACAACAGGTCTTCATCCAGACTTACTGCCAGATATACATTGTTGTCCTGCTTGATAAATGGGGCCTCAAAGCACTCTAGGAAATCCACAGGGCCACAAGTATAAAGTAAAAGCACTGTTTATTTTAATTGAATTAAAAAGTAAACATCTCCATTGGACCTAGTGCTGCCACCTTTTTTTGTAGAAAACGGGCAGGGAGCGGGGCAGTGAACCTGGGGGTGGGCTGATAACGTTGGGGGTGACCCCCCATCGATGGATGGGCTGGTGATGTCGGGGGCGGGTGAAGTCGGGGGGCGGGACTAATGTCCTGTCCAGATTTCCTAATTTGGAATTCAGGTCAGGAACTTTTCACCAGGGCAGCCCTTCCAAAAACCGGGCTGTCATCCGGACAGGTGGCAACCCTAATTGGACCTATGAGTTTCGTACCCTATATATGGAGATGCTTAATTTTTACTTTATACTTGTGGCACATTAGATTTCCTAGAGTGCCTGGAGCCCTTGTTTGTCTGTATTGCTGATTGCTTTTACGCTCTCCGATGGTGAACCTGGACCACTGCCTTAACATGGTGAGTTATCTAGTTATTTGTGGCACCCACTTTTTCTGTTGTGATTGTCCTGCTGGATCTCCACATGATATGTTACTTGATGTTGTGATGATAAACTGATCATATTTCTGTACTGAATAGACAGGTGGAGGGAATAATGCTAGCATAGGCATGACACTGGCTTGGGGTGAGAAAGACCAAATTTGGCCCATCAGGTCCTAATTATACCACTTTACCAGTGTACTTTGGAATTGATAATAAGTGTCAAAGATGTCCTATACTTGCTAAGGACACAGCCTTGTTATTTCCAAGCAAGTGTTTCCAGGTAAGGCTGATGTGCCATTTTCCATTTAAGTGTTCATAATGTGACTTTCTGATTCATTTCTGGCTACAGCAGTGCTTAAGGCTACAATACGCTCTGGGCACGAAATGAGTGTGGACCTAATTAACATTCTTTCACGCTGGATGCAACCAAAACAATTTGCAATTTCAGCTCAGCTTTCTAAATAGAGTTGTATTAGTTCACAGGACAAGGGCATGCGTGAATAGGCACACGTTGGAATATAATTATGGAGCAATGACTTCATTCTGTTCTATATGGGAACAACTTGTCAACACATGAAATAGAAACCTCAGCAGGAAGCTGGACCTGATCTGTCTGGGTTATGCTTGCTGCCAAAATGATATTTTAGCACCAATTTGCAGGAAACCTGTCTAAAGAAATGAACAGTAAGTGGAGAAATGCTATTTGCTACAAATGGACTTCCTCAACGTACTTTTTGGCGCATCATCTTAAATCCAGTCTCCCCTGCAGCTTGTCCCAGCCCTCGTTAATTGGCACATCAGGCTAATAACCCATCTCTGCGGGGGATGATGCTAAGTGTATGATGCCAATGTCTGACTCTTTGTACCAACTAGCGCACTACAACGGGATGCAGAATCGTTCTGCCAAATGCGTTGATCCAAAAACACTTTATTACTAAGGCTCTGATGTGCACGTTTAGTAAGAAAGGAACATTGTTAATCATACCCAAGGCACTGTAACTGGAAAGAGATATAAAGATGATATTCCCACTTATAAAGCATGTCCAAGGACTAATGTGATGGGAAGCAAGAAGATGTAGCTCTGTCAGTATGCATTAACACTTGCAGGCACATCCTTACATCTTACAGCAGAACTAAAATTAGTCTCTGGATTCCACCAGTTATATGGTAGAAGAAGCATCTTAGTAATCATGTTCATGCTGATGATATGGAGACATAACAATGGGTCTTGCTAAGCTGCATTGAATCCCCTTCCATAAGATACAAGTTCCTTTAAAATAATTGCCCCATAAGATCTGCTTGCAAAGTGGTTTGGAATTTCCCCCAAACCACCAATGTCATTGTGTGTTTTATGTTCATATCTACTAATATGGGGCAGTTAAAACCTAACAAGCTGGTTGGATGTTTAAGACATATTCTTACATGCTTTTTTAATTTTTTTTTTAAATATAAATGGGACAGCTGGCCATAAGCTTTATCTTTTAGACAGAATGTAAAATAAAGATAATTTCCATTATCCATTATGGATTTGCCTAGTGCAGTCCCATTAAGGGTATAAGTGGCTTGGATATTTTTACATCTCAGGTGCAGGACTTTACATTTATCAACATTGAATCTCATTTGCCACTTAGCTGCCCAGATTGCCACCTTGCACATCATCTTCTAGTCCATCTCCATGAAGACACTTCTCAATGTTCATGAACCTCAATATATACATTTACAACCAAGCTAATACCAACCTAATGTTTTTCTGCATTCCTTTATACACAAGAATACAGTTTCTTAACTGCACTCATGGCTGCCAGCCAGTCAGCCCATACAACTGCTAGCCAGAACATGCACCCACCATCAAGCAGCTGCCAGTGCAACCCGTGGGGGCACATTTACTTAGCTTGAGTGAAGGATTAGAATAAAAAATACTTCAAATTTCGAAGTATTTTTTTGTCTACTTCGACCATCGAATTGGCTACTTCGACCTTCGACTACGACTTCGACTACGAATTGAACGATTCGAACTAAAAATCGTACAACTAGTCGACCATTCGATAGTCGAAGTACTGTCTTTTTAAAAAAAAACTTCGACCATCCACTTCGCCACCTAAAACCTACCGAGCACAAATGTTAGCCTATGGGGAAGGTCCCCATAGGCTTTCCTACCTATTTGGGATCGAAGGAAAATCGTTCGATCGATGGATTTAATCGTTCGATCGATGAGTTTAATCGTTCGATCAAACTATTTTTCCTTCGATCGTACGAACGAAGGAAATGCGGTAAATCCTTCGACTTCCATATTCGAAGTTGAAGGATTTTACTTCGACCCATAGTAAATGCGCCCCTTAATATTTAGAAACTTGTATGGCAATGGTATCTTAACTACACGTTAATTTAATTGAAAGTCCATAATGACGATTTCAAGATTTCTTCTTCCTATTCTGTAAACAATTTCAGTGAACAAATTCTCATTTCCTCATGGGCTAAACGTTTGGATGGACATCCCGAGGATTTGATTGGCTACAGGTTGACACTCTCACTCCCCCTTTATCTCCGAGTGTTATTTCCAAGACCCTGTGATTTATACTAACAAAGTTCTAGGCTTCAATAGATCTATCTAAGGCCAGATTGGAAAGACCAATTGCTAATCAGGTCATAGGCAATTTATTTGGTGCCTAGAAATGAAATAAAATAGATTGTGTTTCTATAAACTGAGAGACTGGTTTATATTTATTGCTTTATTGAAGCCCTTAAAGCACCAAAGGGGAAAACACCTTGCTAATAAGATTTTACAGGAGAAGTGTGTCTTTTGCAGGTGGGTTCGATGGATTGACCGTGAGGGGGATTTGGTCTCCACCGTGGGATTTCCTTCCATTCTTTCCTCAATTTACAACTCCATGGGAATATACAAAACAGTGGAGTTGTGCGGTGAAAGAGCTTTGGAGCATATTTATATCCTGCATTGCCATGGAAACGTGTGGCAGATTCCAAAAGTGGTTTAAGAGGGACTGTCACCTTTGTACAAACTAGAAATCAGCGGAGAGAAAACTGCTAAATAAAGGAACCGAGGAGGAGGAGGAGGGAATCAGTGAAATGGACTACAGATGGGGAGGGGGGATGAAGAAGCCATGCAACCTATATTTATACATAATTTCCATACTGTTTAGCATTATATAATGTGAAAAAAATGACAGTGCATAAAACTAGGTTGTATCAGGTAATAACAGTATAATCACTTCATTAACACTATAAAGCATTAAGGAATTTCAGCAATCACATCTATTATAGCGGGCAATAACAAGAATTAAATATGTTTGTTTTCTGGGGACACTGTAATGCTATGAAAAAAAGATCCAATCAGAAATAATCATTCTATGGCGAGCCTAGATATGTAGATCGACTGAGGAATTTCACTTTTTATCAAAACTGAAATAAGAGGATTTTCGGGTTATTTACATGAATAAATAGGAGCTCCAAGAATGCTTTCCTCTTCTGAAGTATTTCTCATAGAGAGCTAGAGAACAGAGGATGACTGCTTATGACCAATTATAAAATTCCTCCTCTGAGGCAACCAATATGGTAGCTCCCACAGATCTCCTTTTACAATGGATTAGGAAAGATTTGAGCACAGTATGCAATCTTCTTATACTTTACTGATCGTTTGGAGGAAATAAATGAAAAATATGAAGGAATATTGTCCTTTTCTGAACTTACCCTTCAAAGACCAGACTCTACAAGACAAAAGGAGCCGTTTGTTTTAGGGCATTGTCATGGCAACAGATAATAACGCAGCTAAAGGAAGCCATTACTCAATTATCATAGTATAGTAACACAATGCAATAGAAGCCATAGGATGCATGTGTGTATATATATTATATATGTATGTAGGCTATGCAAAAGTATTCAAACTCTTGAGCAATTTTCTAATTTTACAAATCCTACACCTATTCTCTAGGGTTCATGTATGTTCACAAATACGGTTGCAGTCCCCGCACATCTAAAACCAAAATGTGGTACTTGCGATTGTTGACATGCAGAATTTTGTACTGAATTGAGTGCTGAACCTACTGATGCAGGAGAACCCTTGGGCTTCTGCCAATTCCGGACCAGGCAATAGCTCTAGGGTTCCCTCAGCACCTTGCGTCAATTGCCACCAGGGCCGGGAAAAGGCAGCCGAGCGCCCAAGGCAACCTGGCAGCCCTCTTCACACCTTGTGGGCAGGACTTCGAGTGCGCATGCGTCAGGAACTGCGTGCGTCAGCAACTGCGTGTGTCATAAACTGCGCATGCATGTGCATCCCAGAAATACTTTAATTTGTGAAGGGGGAAGAGAGCGCCGGTGGAAGAGAAAGGGTCCGGACAAGGGGTAGGCTGAAGAAAGAGGTACATGCTTGGCGCCCCCACTTGATTGCACCCTAGGCACGTGCCTCTTCTGCCTACCCCTAGTTCTGACCCTGATTGCTACAGTTCAGTTGTGCCAAAAGAATAGGGCACAAACATCACTTGCATACAGAAGACCAGGCATGATGCCAATGACTGAGCTGCACTGGGCAGACTTCAAAAATATTAAGGATAACTGTGCTCCATTTTAAATAATTGAGTAGAAAAAAGGAGCAGGCACTTCCAAAGGCCAATCTTCCAAACAGACTTGTCAAATAAAAGGCATTTTATTACAGTACACTAGGATATAACCTTACACGTTTCGTATCATTCAGATACTTATTTATGGGCCAAACGCCTATGATTAAGAATCTCAATGATACGAAACGTGTAAGGCTGTATACTAGTGTATTGTGAAAAAATACCTTTTATTTGACAAGTCTGTCTGGAAGATTAGTCTTTGGAAGTGCCTGCTCCTTTTTTCTACTCTACCCTCACCAGAAGGTTCAGGACTTGGACCTCTTCTCCAAATTGGTGAATTTTTCCTTTGAGACCAAAGAACTTCATTGCAAATTATCACCAACCAGTGTTCATTATTTCATTTTCAATTATGTTCACGTGGGCTGTGGGTGCAGATGTCAATGGAGGAGATTTTTGCCCATGCCCATAAAACACCCTGGCCATGCCAAGTTTGCCCTAATTGCACCTCCAGCTCCCATTGTGGGGTAGCTATTCATCAGCAGGGTCTCATCATCTTGTTAAAGGAGAAGAAAAGTTAAAATCACTGGGTGGTGCTAAGTTCTGCATGCATGCCCTGTGTTCCTAGTTGCATACCTGTTACCCCAGGATGGTTCCCTTTTTCTTCAAAATAACGCACAAGCCCCAGATTACTGCTCTCTGGTCTGCAAACCGCACATTCTTCCAGGCATCCTCTGATCATGTGCACACTACAGTACTTTCCCTAAGATTTTTGTACATTCCCCCCAGTATTGCCAAAGGGGATGCCTGGGAGAAGAAAAAAGATGGCGGTACAAGCAGTACCCTGGCCTGGTATGTTTTCAGAAGACGAGAAGCATCAACCTAGGGTCACAGGTAAGTGACAAGATTCACTAGTTTCAGGATTCAAAAATGATTTTAACTTTCCTTCTCCTATAAAAAAGAATGGATGGTGCTAAATGGAAATAGTGCAAGAGAACCTGCTGTAGGCAAGCTTGGGCAAAAGTTCATCTTTTATTAGGAGAATAATCCAAAACACAAGGCCAAAATCTTTGGTACTGTTTGAACTGAACAATCACCATCCTAATAACTTGATGATTTTTCACCCCTTGGTGCTCTAGCAAAATGTGTTTTGGATCATGTTAAATAGGCCCTAGTGCCTCTACAAAATAATAAAATATTTGGATTGAATATTGAACACTTCCAACCCCTTCCAAAATATGTATTCCTAAGTAACTTCCCATTTATACATTAATTACGATTTCTCAATGGTTTGTTATTAGAACATGATAGTGAAAAAAAGGATTTGTCTGTCTCCTTATATTCTCTGCACTGATCGTTCTTACCCTTGAAACAATGTGCTAGAATATAATTAACAGACCTGTGAAGAAGCATGCAAGGCGTTGTTGGAACTGGAGTCTTGGCTGAAGGCTTTTATTGTCAATGTTTCAAGAGTCAGAGCCGGCAGTGGAGAATGAGACATAAATCTTTTTGCTTTTTGGGGACCGAGAGGTATAGATGGGGCAGCTATACTTATGCTTCTGTCTGAGATTCATGGCAGATCTGCAGCTGTTTATGGACTACAACTCCCTGTTAAATGATGCTGGAACTTGGAGAGAATCAAGTGGAAAGCTGCAAATTAGACATGTGCACTATAATTCTTTAATCTTAAGCTTGTGTCTTAGTACTGTGTACAATAAACATAAAGTCAGAATGTCCATAAACAACTCTCACTAAGTTGTTATATTCAGAGCAGCTAAGTATCTGCTGGATGTCTGTCATCCATGGAAACTCTCAATACCAAATTCTGTTCTCGAGCAAACAAGAGCATTTTTTCCCTTCGTCATGAACCACTGGTTTTTACATTTTTTAACGAACTTGTGTATTACTACTGTGTAGCACTTTATCATGTGATAGACAGGCCAGGCCAAGGTTCTAAGTCCAGCAATATCTGGACTTCACTAATGCCAATGAACCTGTACTATGCTTCACCAACTCTATCTTGAAATCATGTTATCTCAGAATGCACATGTCCTCTATGTGTCTGGTCTGATGAGCAATAACACTATAAACCCAAACTTCAATGCAAAGATATTGTAAACAGGGTCGGACTGGAGGGGCCCACCGGGACTGCTGTCCAGGGTCCCCCTCCAGCCTCCCAGCCCACCCTCTTCTATGAGGCACGCATGAAGACTCACTCGGCGCAACTCGCATGCGCAGGCGGCGCCGTCATTTTTTTTTCGGGAATCCCAATATGGGGAGAGGGGGTCTGGCCCAGTGGGGGCCCATGAGGGTCAGGTTTTTCCCCGGTGTCCCGCTGGGCCAGTCTGACAATGACTGTAAAGCAGGACAAGTGTTTATCAAGGATTTACATGCATTCATGAGCTGCTAATGGATCCTAAAATGTGACATATTTTGCATAAAAATATTAACTGCATGTCCTCTAAAACAGTTAAAATTTACCAGGTCAACAGCAATTAAATTATCATCACTTAGAGCCTATAAACAAATTTTTATGGGCACACAGCTGCCTAGATTAGAAGTGAAAAACAACCTAAAAGAAGTCTGTAAAAATGCCTATTCACATGGCTTTAGCTAGGTTTATGGCAGGCAAGTTAGTGTCAGCTAAAACAAAGCCATCTTCTAATTTATTACTTGTCTCCAGCAGAAGGATGAGTTGCCAATGCCAATGGCATTTATCCAGCAATGGAAATGAAACAGATGGAGACAGTACGCCATTCATTACTTTCTGGTTTAATCTATAAGCAGTGACATCACATGGGCTTTCCATGGCCATTGCCTGCCTACTGTGTTGAGCGTATAGTAGTTACTATAAGCACATGCCTTTGTCTGCAATTCTCTCTCTTACCGGCAAGGAAGTCGGATGGGACGTGGGTGGAGTCGGGGTGGGGGAGGGGCAGAGGAAGTGGGTGGGAGAATGGGGATCGGAGTGCGCTGGGCCCCTCTGAAGTTTTTTTTTGCTGTTGGGGCCGGCGCACTCTAGTTACGCCACTGATCCCGGTGGACCAGTCTGACAATGCTTGATTGGTCACGAAAACCTTTATTACAGTACAACCACTCAAGCATTAACCATCTGTATAGATTTATATGTCCCCTTAACCTCTAATAATACATACATATTTGGGGCCTACTAGAAAAAAACATGGCCAAGTCTTCAGTGTATCTAATAATACGCATAGGAACAGAAATACAGCGTGAGCATAATTAGCTGTTACAAAAACATGAAAATTACCAAGAGAAAAAAAGCATACCTTCAGTGGTAGAACAAAACTATCATGAAAAAATTACAGGAAAATGTAGGCCAGTGATAGCAAGTTAAAAATAGCAAGGCACTGAGGAGGAATTGTAGAAAACAAAGAATAGTTTCCTACAGATAAATCATTGAAATGATTCTATACAGTTCCACAGTCCCAGCCAAGAGATTCTCCTTGGAATAAAGCAGAAGGCAACGAGGGCTCTCTTGCAAAGGCAACTCTGCTAACCTTCGGGCAAGTCCCCATGTAGCATAAGAATGGAACTCAGGACACAAATGACTACATCACTATAAAGAGGCAATTATACCAATTAAAATTATGCTGTCACCCCATAGAATACCCTTTGAAATACCAAAATGTAATTTGCTTGAAAAATTAGTTCTGTGTTTTGTCTGTCCCTTAAAAGTTATAAATTGAAATCCACAAGAATTAAAGGGGAAAGAAATCTTAGAAAAACCTAATTTACCATTGCCCCTGGTGAAAGTGCTAGAGCACTAAGGGGCACAAAACTCAAGCAATGAATTTGGGACTTGTAATCAGGTAGGTTCTTCAATTTTTAACGTAACCTGATGTTCTTCTGTTCCTCTGAAGTAGTAAACTTCAATCTGTAGTTCACAAAGGAAAGTGTTATTCACTTGGGGACCCTAGTGGCCCTATAGGCACCCCTTTTACTTACATTTTACCCCACCGTCCTGGGCCCTGACAGCTGCAAGTGGTCCTAGGAAATGATTACAGACGGCACTGCAGAATTCCATGATATCAAGTTTCCCGCAGGTCTAATAGGTTGGATTAAGACCAAGGAGGAAGCTGTATACAGTCCAATTCTCGGTATCCGAAGGGTTTAGAAAGTTTGTAGTCATCTCCAGGGCAAGCAGCGAATAGCACAGTCAGAATCAAGGCAGGAGGTAAGCAACTGAAGGATCAAGTCAAAATAACAATTTAGGAGCAACCAGGAAAGACCTTTATTCGGGGCATTGAACCCTTAACTCCGGCATCTTTTTATTTTTAATTTAGTGGCAAAACGCAATGGCATCACTATGCCGCCATGGGTACCGCCATCTTGGAAATGAAGTGCTCAGCAATGGTAAAGTAATTTATAGTGTTCATTGGGGATACCTAACAACTCAAGTGCAGCCTCCTCATTGAATCCCACTAAGTATGCACAATTTTCCTGGTACCCACCTTCATGTACCTCAGGCAACAAAAAATAGATATTAAACGGGATCTAAACCTGAAAAATTAATTGATGTACACTTACTAAGAAGAAGGAAGAAGCAGCAAGAAGAACGTTCTGTGGTGCTCGCTCAGTTTTCTGGAAACAGGAACACCGGGCCAGGTTATAAGTAGTGATGGGCAAGTAAATTCGCCAGACACAAATTTGTGGCAAATTTCTGCATTTCCATCAAAATTGGCACACACAAAATAATTGGCTTGCCTTAAAATGATTTGGATGCCCATTGACTTTAATGCATTTGGACGAAATAGTCAAAACTATTTGACGCTAATTGACTTCAATGTGGTACGTAGTGATGGGCGAATTTGCGCCGTTCCACTTCACCGGAAAATTTGCGGATTTCGCCCGAAATTTGCGAAACGGTGAAAAATTCGCGAAATGCCACCGGCATCTCGTTTTTTACGCCAGCGCCGTTTTTGAAGCCTCGAATTTTCGCGGGCGTTTTGCAAATTTATTCGCTGGCGGCAAATCGTGCAAATTCGCGCCTGGCCCATCACTAGTGGTTCGTGAATTTTTCGCCGTTTTGTGAATTTCGGAGCACATATTCGCCGCCACTAGTTATAAGGGAAGTGATTATTAACACTGGGGGGATGCCTAGAATTTGATTTCACCTTTCCTATTCCTTTAAGCTATACAGGGATGGGATGTGGGGGGAAAATATGGACACGGCACTGCCAAAAATCAGTTTCCCAATGTTTCTACACCTCTTTGTAATGAGATGGCAAAAAGTTGTGCATTTATAATTTGCAAATAATGATGGTCATTTACAGTACATAACTATTATCTTGTTCACAGGCTTGACGGAATAGTATTTGGAAAATAGCTTTTCCGAAATGTCATCTTTACCGTGCTTCTCCCTCTCGTCCTTTCTTGACTATCAATACTGTAGGTGGGAAGAAGTGGGAACGGTAAACAACAGGAAGAGATGCGCAAATGGTTTGAGATTCCGTCTTTGTTCCCAGGAGGGATTTAACTGTAACTAACATGAATCTGATATATCCTACACAAAAAGAATCCAAAGGCTGAAAGTCTAAAGGAAGAAATGTTATGTACAGTAGTATAACAAGCTGCCAATAGTCCCTCCAGTCTCACAGCGGGTGCAGAAGTGGCTTCCCCAGTTATTTATGATAGCAGGGTGCCCTTAGTGAAAGGTAATTCACTTTGTGGACAAAGTAATCAGTGTACAACTACACACAGTGGGAGCTAAAAAAGCAAATCTGTTAATTTATGTTGAGTGGGACAATCAAAAGTCTACACCTATCTAATACTAACAGCAACAGCTGGCAAATTGTTACCTGGGCTGTATCCAATGGGAACCAATTCAATTATTGCTTTGATTGCTATTTGCAACTGACTGAACAAAGCCACTGACTGATTTGGACTGGGCTGGTGGGACACCAGGAAAAAAACCTGGTGGACCCTGGTCAACGACCCAATCTCTACCTGCCTTCTACTGTTGCTCCCCTGATAGCTGCAATAGTAAGTATAAGGAATGCGTGGGTGGGGCTGGTGGTGGGTGAATGGACAGGACAACGGGGGCCCCAAAGGGAGTGTGGTGGCCCCTGTGGTAGGAGCTGCTGATTGTAACTGCCCTTTAAAGGAGAACTAAAGCCTAACTAAAGAAGTAGCTAGAAATGTTGTATATTATGTTTTGGAATTCAGTATCAGTCCAAGGCAACCACAGCCCTTTAGCAGTAAAGATCTGTGTCTCCAAAGATGCCCCAGTAGCTCCCCATCTTCTTTTCTGCTGATTCACTGCACATGCTCTGTGCTGCTGTCACTTACTGAGCTTAGGGACCCACTCACAATATACAGTACACATAGAATAGAAATGTCACAATATAAGGCTGATTAGTAATTAATACAGATAATTACTACATGGCAGCACAGAAACCAGTGCAATTAGCATCAGAATTTAATAATCAGCCCTGTAGCATCAGCTTATATTACAGGGGAAGCTCATTTTCTGCTGGATAATTAGTGACGAGCCCTAAGCTTAGCTTCTCAACAGCCAATCAGAGCCCACTGAGCATGTGAGTGTCACAGACACTTTCCAAGATGGTGACCCCCTGTGACAAGTTTGAAGTCCTGGATCATTGCTGCTATTGACAAGCTGAAACTTTAGGCTGGTGTAATAAATTGAGTATGTAAAATATGACATTTTTAACCATATTCATTTTAAGGGTTTCGTTCTCCTTTAAAAGAGGTTTTGTGCACTTTTATATCAGATACAGATGGAGCACTGAGGCACAAAGCAACATTCATTTCAGTCGATAAAGGGATGTTTTTAAATATATGAAGGAAACAAAATATCTAACTAAAGTTTGCTGAAGTCTTGGTCTTTGATCTTAGTTTCGATCATAATTAGTAGGTAATAATAATAATGATAGTTTAGAAAGTAATTGCAATTGTAATCTAAGAAACGCGCTTGCAAAAATCAACGCACACCTAAGGGCAGAGACACGCTCAGATTCGAGGAGATTAGGCACTCAGCGACAAATCACCTCTTTTTCGGGCGACTAATCTCCCCAAACTGCCTCCCGCCGACTAGAATGTCAATTGCTGGCGGGATGGCAAACAGTCTGCTTCGTTTTCCGAAGTTGTCCGAAGTTGCCTTGTGAGGAAACTTGAGCGACTTCGGAAAACGAAGCCCTCCGAGTGTCACCCCGCGTCGATTTACATTCTAGCCGGCGGGAGGCACTTCGGAGAGATTAGTCGCCCTGAAGAAGAGGAGATTTATTGGCGGGCGACTAAATCTCCCCAAATCTGAGTGTGTGACTTTGCCCTAAAGACACATTTGTGCAATGCCTTTAGCTTTAGTCAATGTGGTGTAAAAGGAATAGAAAGTAGCGCAGTTAAAAAGGACTTCGAAAGAATAACCCCGTCCAAGTACAAAGAAAAATAAGTAATGTATTCCTTAGCACTTCCACAATCCGATGCTGGTCTCCATGACAACAGATTCCCCAAATATACTCAGCTTTTTTTTTTCTGCATTGCTGGAAGGAGATAGTATGGGGGAGGCAATGAATGAATTAAAATCCACCATGACCATTTTGTAATGTGCGATCCCCACCGTTCTTCTGCTGAGGTTGTGTTTAAAGGGGAATCCAATTCTAACTGGATCGTTGACACTTAGGGGCATATTTATCAAGGGTCGAAATGAGGGGGTTATTTATCAAAGTCCAATTTTATCTCAATATTTTCTGCTACAAACACTGATCAAATCCGCTCTGGTTTTTTACACTTATTTATTATCACATTTTCCTGAAAATTTGCTTTGCGGGAAAAAATCGATTCTCAGTTTTTTTTTTATTTTTCCCCCAGAAAACTCTGATTTCTTATGGTTTTTGCCCGAAAACTCTGAAAACTTCAGGGTATTGTACAAAACCCAGCGCACATCTAAAAATCATTGGGACTTCTCCCATTGACTTATATGCAACCTCGACAGGTCTGAGATGCCGGAATTTTCTAATTCGGACTTTTCCATCCTCAGAGTTTTATAAATTCCAAAAAAAATCATGATTTTTTAAAAGTCAGAATTTATATAAAAAAAAAAAATCACAAATTTTTCAGAATTTTTGCATTCGGAGTTTAGTAAATAACCCCCTAAGAGTTTATGGGAGTTTATAAAAGTCCACCAAATGACTCCCAATTGATTGTAGGAGGTCGCCCATAGGCTAAAACACCAATTCGGCAGGTTTTAGATGGTGAATAGTCGAATTTGAGTTCCTAAAGGGACAGTACATGATAAATTTCGAAATTTGAATTTAGAATTTTCTTTAAACTCGAATCGACCTTGGACTATTCCCTAGTCGAATTAGACTAAATTTTTCAATTTGATCTTTGATAAATCTGCCCCTTATTTGTGTAGACTTTGTTTTGCTGGGGTTTCCATGTAGCCACACTACAAATTTTTCAAATCACAAAGAGCGCTGGATACCCGTTAAACTTCCTGAAAGCTGCCATCTAGTGATGGGCGAAGGGCATCTCGTTTTTGACGCCGGCGCCCGTTTTTGACGCCGACGCCCGTTTTTGAATTTTTTCCGCGAATTCCGGGAGTTTCGCAAATTTATTCGCTGGCGGCGAATCGCGCAAATTCGCCGCGAATTCGCGCCTGGCGAATAAATTCGCCCATCACTACTGCCATCTTGATCTTCAAAAAGTGTGGTCAACAGAAGTCATAAGGGGTTTATTTAACAAAAGGTATGAAGTTTGCCCAGGAGCCGTAACTCAAAGCAACCAAGAAGCAGGTACCATTTACCGGTCACCTGGTTGCTATGGGTTGTTGCTCCTAGCAAACTTAATCGGGCCCATTTATCAACACTGGGCAAATTTGCCCATGGGAAGTTACCCATAGCAACCCATAGCTTTTTAAAGCCAGCTGCAAGTAGAACAATTAATGCAACAATCAAATTGGTTGCCATGGGTTAATGCCCATGGGCAAATTTGCCCAGTGTTGATAAATGACCCCCTGTGCCTTTTATTACATATGGGGGTTAGTGTACAACTCTATATTACTAGTGTAACTGTTCTTCACAATCAACGTAGAAATATTAAGGCATGTTTCATTACCAAAACTTTAAATGGTTGCAAAGTGGATTGGATACTTGATCCAGGGTGTACTCCGATTCCCATTTCTATTATTTGGATGGGACAGGGCTCGAAATTACATGAAGGCCATATCTCAGATTTAAAAAAAATAATCCTGTTGAGTTTAATGAATGTTTATATAATTTTTTAGTAGACGTAAGGCAGAGATCTGGAAAACCTCAGTCCTGATCATTCTGAATAACAGGTTCTATACCTGCATATATACATGGGGTTGTTCCTCCTTTTTCAACATAAATGAACGATGTAACTATAGGGGTTTGTTGCACCCCTTGATTTCAGATGAATCAGCTAAAGGTACAGTATGGGACCTGTTATCCAGAAAGCTCAGGACCTGGGGTTTTCCGTATAATGGATATTTCCGTAATTTGGATCGTCATACCTTAAAGCGGTGGTTTACCGTTAAAGCAACTTTTCGTATGTTATAGAATGGCCAATGCTAAGCAACTTTTCAATTGGTCTATTATTATTTGTTTTTGTTATAGTTTTATAGTTATTTGCCTTTTTCTTCTGATTAAAAAGCAAATGATCTGTAAGTCTACAAATGTATTGTTATTGCTACTTTATATTCCTGATCTTTCTATTCAGCTCCTCTCCTATTCATATTCCAGTCTCTTATTCAAATGAGTGCATGGTTGCTAGGGGAATTTCAATGCAAATTGAAGAGCTGCTGAATAAAAAGCTAAATAACTCAAAAACCACAAATCATAAAAAAAATGAAAAACAATTGCAAATTGTCTCAGAATATCACTCTCTACATCACACTTAGGGGCCGATTCACTAACTTCGAGTGAAGGATTCGAAGTAAAAAAACGTCGAATTTCGAAGTTTTTTTGGGCTACTTCGACCATCGAATGGGCTACTTCGACCTTCGACTACGACTACGACTTCGAATCGAAGGATTCGAACTAAAAATCGTTCGACTATTCGACCATTCGATAGTCGAAGTACTGTCTCTTTAAAAAAAACTTCGACCCCCTAGTTCGCCATCTAAAAGCTACCGAAGTCAATGTTAGCCTATGGGGAAGGTCCCCATAGGCTTGGCTAACTTTTTTTGATCGAAGGAGATTCCTTCGATCGTTGGATTTAAATCCTTCGAATCGTTCGATTTGAAGGATTTAATTGTTCGATCGAAGGAATAATCCTTCGATCGTACAATCGCACTATTTGCGCTAAATCCTTCGACTTTGATATTCGAAGTTGAACGATTTCAATTCCCAGTCGAATATCGAGGGTTAATTAACCCTCGATATTCAACCCTTAGTGAATCAGCCCCTTAATGAACCCAATAGGCTGGTTTTGCTTCCAATAAGGATTAATTATATCATATCCTTACTCTGTAATAATAAAACGGAACCTTGTACTTGATCCCAACTAAAATATAATTAATCCTTATTGGAGGCAAAACCAGCCTGTTGGGTTTTTTTAATGTTTACATGATTTTCTAGTAGACTAGTAATGTATGAAGATCCAAATAACAGAGATATCCATTATCCAGAAAACACCAGGTCTTGAGCATTCTTGAGGGCTGTTTTTAAATCCTGGTTTTTCCTTTCCTGTTTAGAACACCGTAAGACCATTTCCGGTGCAGCATAAACACTGTGCGCTATCCTAATATATCCCTGGCTCCGCTGGATGATTTCTTTCCATTTTCTCAGTTACTTTTCTTTTCTCAAAATATCGTTCTGTCTTATCCATTGCCACTAATCTGGATTTCTTGTTTTGAAGTTCAGCTGGTACGCTGGCACAATAGTTATTTACTGCTGCACAATTTAATTGGAGAGTACACTGACAGATTCCTTACTCCCAGCACTACAGATTACACATTACAGAAGAAGAGCCAGACAAGGAAAGTACAGACTTGTTTCTGGAAGCCCAATATCGTGTAGAAGACTGACAGTAAGCGAGCCACTCTCTGGGTCATTTAAGTCAAATGTAACAGGCGGTAACAGCTCTGTTCAGTTTTATACATTAATTCTTCTCTTTGTGAGCCACAGAAGGTTGATTAGGACCATATTTTAGTATGGTATAGGATCCGCTATCCGGAAACCTGTTATAAATTACAAGATGGTCATCTCCCATAGGAGCAAATTCACTAAAGGGCGAAGTGGCTAATGCGTAACTTCGTTAGCGAAAGAGATAAACTCTAGTGGTACTTCGCTCCCTAACGCCTGGCTAATTTGCGCTCTGGCGAATGGACGTAACTACGCAAATTCACTAAGATGCAGATTTTACTGAACGTTACCCTCTTGCGCCAGACTTGCCTTCGCCACCTCAGACCAGGCGAAGTGCAATAGAGTAGATAGGAGTTCCTAAATAAATAATTGAACATTTTTCTAAGTCCCAAAAAATGCTGGAGTCTTTTCCTTTCTCAGGGTGATAGGCTGAAAAAGAGCATCATTTTTTGGGGGTAACCGGCTTCCCCCCTACATACATATGGCACCTAAACTATACACTGGGCTCATGTGTAGGGCAATATAACAACTTTATTTTATTTTATTAAGGTTCCCGGGATTGTGTAGTGTAATGTAGTTACTGCAACATATACGTCCATTGTACTTTAACTTCCCTCCGTATGCAAATTAGCCAACGCTAGCGCAACTTCACCAGCGTTTCGACGCCCTGGACCGAACTTCGGATTTTAGTGAGTTAGCATTTTACTGGCGAATCTACGCCTGGCGAAATGTTGCGCTGTGTTGCGAACTTTTGGAGGTTAGAGAATTTGCCCCATAGACTCCATTTTAAGTAAATAATTCACATTTTCAAAAATAATTTCCTTTTTTTCCAGATATTAATACTTAAAACACTACCTTGTACTTGATCTATAATTAATTAATCCTTATTGGAAGCAAAACAATCCTATTGGGTTTCATAAATGTTTAAATGATTATTTTGTAGACTTAAAGGATAATTCAACCCTAAATTTAAAAAAATCCATACCCCCCTACCCTACATAGACCCCCTCCCAGCCTAAATGTTAACCCGGGAAAATGCCCCTAACGTTTTACTTACCCCTCGGTGCAGATTCAGGCATCAGAGTTTACGGGCGCCATCTTCTTCTCTTTGGAAATCTTCTGAATGAGACCAGCGTGGCACCGCATGCGCAGTTGGAGCAATTGTCTGTTTTGCGACAACTGCGCATGAGCCGAAACTCATGAAAATTGGTCTCATTATGAAGATTACTGAAGCGGCTGAAGATGGCACCTGTGAACTCTGATGCCTGAATCTGCACTGAGAGGTAAGTAAAATGTTAGGGGCATTTTCCCGGGGTAATATTTAGGCTGGGGGGAGGAGGGAGGGGGGTCTATGTAGGGTAGGGGGGTAGGGTTTTTTTTAACTTATTTTAGCCACAAAAGGACACTGCCCAAAATTAGACAACTTGTTATCTACAAAAACCTTAAAGCTGGCCATAGACGCAAAGACTTTCCCATCTCCCGACCTGCCACTAACCATTCCGATCAAATAAAGTAGTAAAAGAACAGATGAGCCGATGTTCTGCCCCTGACAGCAATCGTACGATAGTTATGTCTGACAAAGCTAGTGACAGTCTCCCACTGAAAATCGTACGATCGGCAATACACGCAGAGATATTACCTTCAGCCGACAGAAATCTTTTAACCTGTCCGATCGACCAAACGACCGATCTCCGCCGGACGAAAAATGACGGAACTCTCCACACACACTCCGAAAATCGTACGAATCCTCGATTTCTACGATCAGATCTTTGCGTCTATGGCCAGCTTTAGACTGTGATTGGTTTTAGAGCTGGAGAGAGTGGTGCAAAGCTCAAGTATATGAGAGTGCAAGAAGCAATTTTTGATTCAAGTACCTTTAATGAACTGGGTTCTACTCACAACTCCTTGTGGTTGTAAATGTCAATATCTACAATATTCAGTGTCAGTTGCACCTTTAGGGGCAGATTCACTAAGGGTCGAATTTCGAAGTAAAAAATACTTCGAAATTCGACCCTCGAATTGAAATCCTTCGACTTCGAATATCGAAGTAGAAGGATTTAGCGCTAATCCTTCGATCGAACGATCGAAGGATTTTTCGTTCGATCGAACGATTAAATCCTTCGAATCGAATGATTCGAAGGATTTTAATCCAACGATCGAACGAAAATCCTTCGATCAAAAAAAGGTTAGCAAGCCTATGGGGACCTTCCCCATAGGCTAACATTGACTTCGGTAGCTTTTAGCTGCCGAAGTAGGGGGACGAAGTTTTTTTTAAAGGGCAAGTACTTTGACTATCGAATGGTCGAATAGTCGAACGATTTTTACTTCGAATCGTTCGATTTCGTTTGATTTCGTTCGATTTCGTTCGATTTCGATCGAATTCGAACGAATTTAACCAATTCGATGGACGAAGTACCCAAAAAATACTTTGAAATTCGAAGTATTTTTCATTCGAATCCTTCACTCGAGCTTAGTGAATCTGCCCCTTAGTCTTTGCCGAAATTACAGAGTGATGAACATTTGAACGCGAGGACTGAATTCATGGACCAACAGGAGCCTGTGGGTCTCTGATTTCTTACCAATAATCAAATTCATATAAACAGAGTCATGTTGGCCACAGGTTGGGATAACAGTTAACAATCACTGGCAGTACATACATTTCCCCCTTCTTCTTTACATTTCCATTTAATGCCTTTTTTTGTCTCTCTGCTCATCATTATTTTTTATATTTCTAATCTTTTCATTTGCTTTTCATTTGCTATTTGGCCTGTATCTATTGGAAAGGTTTACAAGTCCAGTTGGTCAGAGGATAGAATCATCTTGTTGCTGTCTGCATTGCTGGTTATTATGATCTGACGGTGAAACAATTGTATCATTTAGATTTTGCCCACCTCAATCTGGGCATAGCAGTAAAAGATCCACTCGTTATGTGACCTCACTTAATGAGCAGATCTTTACATGTATGGCCACCTTAAAGGGCATGTAAAGGCAAAAAAATAAAACCCCATTTTTACTTTTTTTAATGAAAAAGAAACCTATCTCCAATATACGTTAATTAAAAAATGTGTACTGTTTTTTTAAGAAACCTGACTGTATGCAGTGAAATTCTCCCTTCATTTACTGCTGTGGATAGGAATTGTCAGACGGTCCCTAACTGCTGAGCAGGGAAACAATCATACTTATGAACAGCAGGGGGAGCCCCCGCCTTACTTCCCAGCCATGCAGAACTCAAGCAGCTTTGATTATGACGATCCCTAAGCAGCCCAGACCACACTGAGCATGTGCACAGTCTTAGTCTTGCAAAGATGTATAACAAAGTTACAAGATGGTGACCCCCTGTGGCCAACTTTGAAAGGATAAATTATTTGTTTGATTAGGCTTGTGGTGCAGTAAGTTCATGTTTATATTTAGTATACAAAATACAGCATTTCTAGCCTTATTCTATTTTAGACTTTACATGCCCTTTAAGACCAACATCCCTATTGTAAGTGGCCCATTTACTAACATTCAGTTATTTCGTTTTTTTACACAAATCTCTAAAAATTCATGGGTTTCCTATTATTCTTTAAAGCTCTAAAAAGTTGAGGTTTATTAATGGGCCTATTTATCAAAATTCAATTTGTGCAATGTTGAGAGTTTTTTCTTAAAATAAACGCAATTTTAAGAATTTTTTTTAATGTGTGCTTATTTATTTAAACAATCCAAATATAAAAAAAAAACGATTGAATACCATTGTGATAAATAGCTTGAATACCTATAATTTGTACTCTATTGATCATTTTACGGCTTGAGAAAAGAAGTGTTGATAAACCACTTTAAATTTGCCATAGATGGCTTCCATTGACTTTTACATGAACTCAGATCTAAGATGCAGCATTTTACATTCAAATGTTTCAGGTTTTTTTGAGCTTAATAAATATTGTACAGGTATGAGACCTGTTATCCAGAATGCTTGGGACCTGGGGTTTCTGTAATTTACATTTTCATACCTACAGTCTACTAGAAAATCATATAAATAGTGATGATCGAATTTATTCGTCAGGCGTGAATTCGCTGCGAATTTGCGTGATTCACTGCGAATTTGCATGATTCGCCGTATAAATTTGCGAAATGTCCTTGAAAATTCATCGGCGTCATCGACGCCAGCATCAAAAACGAGATGCTGGCGCCGTTTTGGATTTTTTTGCCGTTTAGCAAATTTTCCAAATTTTTCAGCGAAGCAAAACGGCACAAATTCGCCCATCACTACATATAAACATTAAATAAACCCAATAGGCTGGTTTTGCTTCCAATAAGGATTAATTATATCTTAGTTGGGATCAAGTACAAGCTACTGTTTTATTATTACAGTTATTTCGATAAAAATCGAGTCTATGGGAGACGAACTTCCAGTAAGTCAGAATTTTCTGGATAACGGGTTTCTGGATAACGGATCCCATGCCTGTACATACACGTTTTACAGGTCCCATGTGAGGACATGGGTTAAGATTACTGTAATATTACTGGTATAATGTTGCCTACACGGAAATATGTGTTACAGGTTAATTAATTCCCTAGGGCAAAGGAAAAACAGCATATTCAATATCTTATTGCCTCTAATGAAAAAAATGAATTACAATTATTAGAATTTTTGGCTCTTCCTAATTAGTGTCGGTTTCCAACCTTCCAATATTCCTCTTTCCTATTTTTATCCTACTTTTGACCTGCAGGTCACATCCTATTACATTCCCAAGAGAATGTGTTTATTCTTCATATTAATCACTTTCTAAAGCTGCTTTCTATAAGTGATGGTTGCTTAGAACTAATCAGTTAATATTACTTGCTATTGGCTGTTAATTATATTGATCACTAGCCCATCACCTCTAAAGATGTTGCCTTTATTACATAAGATATATTTCAGGTTATGAACTATAAAATACCTAAAAATATGTTTTCTTTCTTCAAGTTTTATATAGGACCATTGAAACCAACTTTACAGGTATGGGATCTATTATTCGAAAACCTGTTAATCAGAAAGCTCAGAATTATGGGAAGGTCATCTTCCATAGACTCCATTATAATCAAATAATTCAAAATTCGATAAAGTTTCCTTTTTCTCTGTAATAATAAAACAGTAGTTGATTCCAACTAAGATTTAATTTATTCTTATTGGAGGCAAATCAATATTATTGCATTTATTTAATGTTTAAATATTTTTTAGCACACTTAGGAAACCATGTATTAAACCTCAAATTTTTCTTTTTTAAGGGGGGAAAACTTGATTTCATGGAAAAATAAAAACTCAAATGTTTTGAGATTTATCATACCCCAAAGCTGCTAAAAACCCAAATTCGAAAATACACCATCTCAAACCTGTAGAGGTCATGTAGAAGACAATAGAAGTAGTGATGGGCTAATGTAAGGCGTATCGCTTCGCCGAAAAATTTGCAAATTTCCAGCGAAATTGCGAAACAGCGAAAAATACGGGAAACGTTTTTACACCGGCGTCCGTTTTTTATGTCTGTTTTTTTGCCAATGGTGTCCATTTTTTTTGACGCCAGCGCAAATTCGCTCATCACTAGATAGCAGATGTCCCTGAAGTTGTTTCTCGACATTGTGATCTGTGCTGGATAATACGATAAAGTTGGAGTCTATTGAATTTTCACTGCAAAAACTCAACTTTTTCAAATGTAAGGCGTATCGCTTCGCCGAAAAATTTGCGAATTTCCAGCGAAATTGCGAAACAGCGAAAAATACGGGAAACGTTTTTACACCGGCGTCCGTTTTTTATGTCTGTTTTTTTGCCAATGGTGTCCATTTTTTTTGACGCCAGCGCAAATTCGCTCATCACTAGATAGCAGATGTCCCTGAAGTTGTTTCTCGACATTGTGATCTGTGCTGGATAATACGATAAAGTTGGAGTCTATTGAATTTTCACTGCAAAAACTCAACTTTTTCAAATTCTCCGAAGAAAATCCCAACTTTTTCGGATTGTTTAGCGCAGAGCATGATGTCAAGAAACAACTTCTACATGACCTCGACAGGTTTGAGATGGAGTATTTTCAGGTTTTTGCAGCTTTGGGATATGATAAATCTTCAAAAATTTGAGTTATTTTTCCAGAAAAATGATAGGTTTCATAAATGGGCCCCTAAGTGTTACATCAGCTTTCCTCCAGTGCATAAGTACCATATTACATAAAAACGAGAGGGACCTAAAACTTAATGCTGATTAAGCATTTATGTACCATTTTAATTACATATAAATAGGGCTGATTTACAAAGATGGTGCTTATGGAAAGAGCACTTTTGTCTGCAGGTCTATGTGTTCCGAGATGAGCATTGCAGTTATTCATCTAGGCTGGAAACATGGTGGTTTGTGCCTGGTTTTTTTTTTTTTTTGCACCTTGCTTTCCAGGTCATAAATAAATCGAGGAAGGATGGAAATAAAATGGACATTCATCAAACATAAATAAGATCATCCAGAGCCCTTAGAGGCAGATTAATCAAAGGTCAAAGTGAAAATTAAAAAAATTTGAATTGGAGCTTATTTTTGTGTACTTCGACTAGGGAACAGTCCAAATTCTATTAGAATTTGAAAAAAAAATTTGAAAAGTAGAATTTCTTTTTTTATCATGTACTGTCTCTGTAAAATTCGACTGCTACCATTCACCATTTAAAACCTGATGAATTTCCGTTTTAGACTATGGGGGACCTCCTAGAACCTATCTAGAGTCAATTGGTGGACTTTTTTGTACGAAAAACTTAGAATCAAATTAGATCGAATTAGATCGAATACGCTAATACTTCGATTTGTACGATTCTAATCTGATTGAAAACTGACCTAATCGATCGAAAATAAACCTATTCGGCCAAAAAAAACTTCGATCTAATTTCGGTTGGTTAAGTCGAATTTTGAAATTTTATTGCATTTGAAATTCGACCCTTGATAAATCTGCCCCTTAGTATGTTACAGAATGAACAAAATTAAACAACTTTTCAATTGGCCTTTTTTTTAAAAAAAAAAATTTCGAATAGTTTTTTAATTATTTGCCTTCTGACTCTTTCCAGCTTTCAGATGGGGGTCACTGACCCCATCTCAATACATATGCTCTGTAAGGCTATTGTTATTGCTACTTTTTATTACTCGTCTTTCTATTCAGGCCTCTCCTATTCATATTCCAGTCTCTTATTTAAATCAGTGCATGGTTGCTTGGGGAATTTGGACCCTAGCAACCAGATAGCTGAAATTGCAAACTGAGAGCTGCTGAGTAAAAAGCTAAATAACTCAAAAAACACGAATGATAAAAAATTAAAGTGACAGTGCACATCTAAATATATATGGCCAGCACATTCCAAAATTTAACTACTGCTGCTGTCATGCCAGCTTTTAAAGTACAAACAGGGGACTAGGCAAACTGCACTACGAAACACAAATATATTCTATGGTAAGTATCTTTATACCATATATATATATATATATATATAATATTAATTGGTTACCCAGTGTTGATTTATTTTATTTATACCAGTATGTATATATGATTTTTCTTTCATCCCAGTTCCTGCTTAACTTTGCTACTTGCTGTTGGTTCATTAGGGTTGACATAGTTATAGTACAGGTATGGGATCCGTTAACTGAAACCCTGTTATCCAAAAGCTCTGAATTACGGCAAGTCTATCTCCAATTTTTAATGGATTAAGTCAATATTCTAATAATGATTCAAATAGATCCTGGTACTTGATCCTAACTAAGCTAAAAGTAATCCTTATTAGAGTCAAAACCAGCCTATTGGGTTTATTTAATGTTTAAATGATATTCTAGTAGACTTAAGGTATGAAGATTCAAATTAGGAAAAGATCCTTTATCTAGAAAACTCTAGGTCCCTGGCATTCTGGATAACAGGTCTCATAGCTGTATACTAGTGATGAGCGAATCTGTTCTGTTTAACCGAAAAATTCGATAAACTGCGAACAAAATTGTGTAATGGCGAAAAATGAGAAAAACGCTTTGAAGTCAATGGGCATCAAAAAAAATTTTATGCGCAACAAGTTTTTACTTGCGCCACCATAGAAAATGCATTAAAGTCAATGGGCATTTTTTCTTATGGCGACTTTTTGTCCAAATGCATTGAAGTCAATGGTCGTTTTTTCTTGTAGCGACATTTTCTTGTCTTGGCGACTTTTCTTTTGTCTTGGCGAAATTTTTCCGTTGCAATTTTTTTCCACAGTTTTGCAGAAATGGCGAATTTTGCCATGAGTCTGGCACTACTAGTGATGGGCGAATAAATTTGCCTGGCACGAATTCACGGCGAATTCCAGCAATTCACCGCCATCGAATAAATTCGCGAATCTCCTGTGAAAATTTGCAGGTGAAAATTTGCTGGTGTCAATTCTCTGATTTTCGCAATTTTTTCGTGAAAATGTCAGATTTTCAAAAAAATTTTGTGAAAACCTTCAAATTTTATGATTTTTGAGTGAAATCCTTCAAATTTCAAAATTTTTTGTGAAAACCTTAGAATTTCACTATTTTTGAGTGAAAACTTTAAAATTTTACAATTTTTTCGGGAACTTTCCTATTTCAAGATTTTTTTCGCTAATCTTTCGCCGTTTCACGAATTTTGCAGGAAATTCGAGAATTTTTCGGCGAAACGGGACAAATTCGCCCAATACTAATCACTACTAGTAGATATCTCATTGACAGTGACAATGGTATCAGTACATTGATTTTAGTTTAGATCCATAAACCATACTTCTAGCTAAACGTGCAGCCATAGAGGGCTCAGCCAAGGTCATGCCTCTGGAAATATAAAAACGGCTGGTTTTCCTGCTGTCATAATTACCTTTTTCCTATGGAGTTTTCAATAAAGTATTCTCCTCAGTCTAGTGGCAACTCCCTGGCGGCCCATGAATAGTATAGAAGATCCCTCTATTTATAGCATCCTTTACCATATTCAAGGATATTTATCTGAAATCCACTGCCATGCAGCCATGTTTGAGGTAATTAGGTTATACATTATATCAACATTATTTTCATACTCCACTGAAACACTCTGCAATTTAAATGTTATGGGGTATGTTCTTATTTTTAGCAGCACCATTTGTCAGCTACGGACATTGCTTGCTGAGAATTCTAACTATTCACTTATAAGTCTTTGTGGTCTGTCTTTTTCACCCATAGGAAGGAAAAATTGCTGCATTTACTGCATCGTGGACGGCAGGCTGAACTCTGCCCATGATCCTCCCTGTCTGTGCCGTTAGAATACCCCCAGTTCCACCATTGGCCGCCTGCCCTTGGTTATTTACATATGCCTCTCTGGTGATGTCATAGATATAAAGAAATATGATGTGATATGGTTGATATATAAATAATGATGGCACATCATGCTGGGTGTGGGTTGGGAGAGGGCTCCATTAGGGTTGGCTGCAGATCAGGTGCTTACTGGCCATTAAAGTGCCGCCTGGCCATTGAAAATAATGCTTGATGTCAATGTTATTAATATGCATCGGTAATTAAAGGGCATGTAAAGGCAAAAAATAAAATCCCATTTTTACTTTCTCTAATGAAAAAGAAATATCCAATATACTTTAATTAAAAAAGATGTACAGTTTTTATAAGAAACCTGACTGTATGCAGTGAAATTCTCCCTTCATTTACTGCTGTGGATAGGAATTGTCAGACGGTCCCTAACTGCTGAGCAGGGAAACAATCATACAGATGCAGCCACTTTGGTTTGTCTGTTTGACACAGAATAACTAAACACAGATATCCCATTTATCTCATTTAACACAGAAAACTGTGTCACAACATCCCATCTAATTAAAGCATTCACCATTGTGAACAATGGTGCTTTGGTATGCTAATGAAAAGGTTAAATGCATTAAATGAGTTAAGTTAACTTTAGATAACACAGTTTCTTCAATTAACTCTGAGTCATGACGCATTTATCTCACAAATCCAAGTGGCTTCATCTGTACTTATGAACAGCAGGGGGAGCCCCCGCCTTACTTCCCAGCCATGCAGAACTCAAGCAGCTTTGTTTGTTTCCCTGTTTTGATAATTTATGACGATCCCTAAGCAGCCCAGACCTTCACTGAGCATGTGCGCAGTCTTGGTCTTGCAAAGTTTAAGTAAAGATGTGACCCCCTGTGGCCAACTTTGAAAGCATAAATCATTTGTTTTATTAGGCTTGTGGTGCAGTAAGTTTATGTTTAGTATACCTTTGTTGTTGTTGTTCACCTTTAAATTAACTTTTAGTATGATGTAGTGATATTCTGAGACAGTTTGCAATTAGTTTTCATTTTTTATTTTTTGTGTTTTTGAGTTATTTCGCTTTTTATTCAGCAACTCTCCAGTTTGCAATTTGAGTAATCTGGTATCACGGATCCAATTTACCCTAGCAACCATGCATTGATTTGAATAAGAGACTGGGAGGTGAATAGGAGAGGCCTGAATAGAAAGATGAGTAAAACAAAGTAGCAATAATAATAAATATGTAGCCTTACAGAGCATTTGTTTGTTTTAGATGCGGTCAATTTGACAGCTGGAAAGATTCAGAAGCAGGAAGCAAATGACTGAAGAACAATGAGAAAGAAAAAATGAAGACCAAATTAAAAGTTGCTTTGAATTAGACATTCTATACGATATTAAAAGTTAACTTAAAGATGAACAACCCCTTTAAAAATGAATGTTCCTGTCTCTGGTGTTTGAGTCTGGCAGCTCAGTAATTTAGGTGCAGATTCTGAACTGTTACAATTTGCTCCATTAGCTGATTCATTTCTTAGCAGTAACTGTGGAATATTAGCAACTATTGTATCAACTCTAAGGGCAGAGAACCGTGGAGATTCTGGGAGATTTAGTCGCCTGTCAACAAATTGACTCTCCTTCAGGCGACTTATCTCCCCGAACTGCCTTCCCACCGACTATAATCGAAGTCGCCGGCGGCACTTGGAACGCTTTGTTTTCCGAAGTCACCAGAAGTTTCCTCGTTTCTTGCGGGAAGGCAGTTCAGGGAGATTAGTCGCCTGAAGAAGATTTCGTCGCCAGGCGACTAATCTCCTCAAATCTCCACGTGTGTCTCTGCCCTAACAGCTGCCTTTAATGAAACTCACGGACTCTGTTCAGGAGGAACAAAGATAAGAAATGTAGCAGACAGGGGGCATGTTTATCAAAAGTCGAATGTTAGAGTTCTTTTAACCTCGGATGAACTCGCAAGACTTCGAAAAACTTAGAAACTCGAATAGTATCTTCGAATAACTTGAACGTTTAAAACTCGATTAAATATATTACCAACCTGAAAACTCGAATCAAATTCAACTAAACTCGAAAAAAAAAAAAAAAAATCCAACTCGAAAATTAAAATTTGAATGAATAAATCTGCCCCTAAATCTATCAATGTAGAACAGTTACAGAATCTAAAACCCTCCCCCCCTCCTCCCAGAGCTGCTTTAGAAAAGATAAAAGAAGGTGATATTCTGAGACAATTTGCAATTGGTGAATTATTTAGCTTTTTATTCAGCAGCTCTACAGTTTGCAATTTCAGCAATCTGGTTGCTAGTGTCCAAATTACCCTAGCAACCATGCATTGAGATGAATAACAGACTGGAATATGAATAAGAGAGGACCTGGAGTAATAAAAAGTAGCAATAACAAGAGGGGCAGATTTATCAAAGGTCGAGGTGAATTTTCAAATGCAAAAAAATCGAATTTTTAGCTATTTTTTGTGTACCTCGACTAGGGAATACTGCAAATTCGATTTGAATTTGAAAAAAATGTGAAAATTCGAACATCGAAATCTATCAATAACTGTCTCTTTAAAAATTCGACCTAGACCATTCGCCATCTAAAACCTGCCGAATTACTGTTTTAGCCTATCGGGAACCTCCTAGAATCTTATCAAGGTTCGAATTTCGAATTGAAAAAACTTCGAATTCAAAAAGATCAACCTAAATTAAATCAAAGTTGGTTTTTTTTGTTCGAATAGGTCCGATTTAGATCGAATAGGTCCATATTCAGCCGAATTTGAATTGTATGAATTGAAGGAATAGCATATTCGATCAAATTCGATTCAAAGTTTTTCCCAAAAAAAACTTCTTTCTAAGTCCACCAATTGACTCCAAATAGGTTCTAGGCGGTCCCCCATAGGCTAAAACAGCAATTCAGCAGGTTTTAGATGGCGAATGGTCAAAGACGAATTTTTAAAGAGACAGAACATGATGAGTTTCGATATTCGAAATTTTCTCAAATTCGAATTGAATTTAGACTATTCCCTAGTGGAAGTACACAAAAAATTGCTTGAAATTTTCATTCGAAAATTCACTTCTACATTTGATAAATCTGCCCCTTAGAGTCAATTGGTGGACTTTGAAAAATCAACGTTTTTTTTTCGGAATCCAAATTCGATCAAATGCGATATTCCATTTTTTTGGACGCCGGCAACAATTTTTTTTTTGACGCCAGCGAACATTCGTCAGCGAATTTTCGCCCATCACTATTGGCCATTCTATAACATACTACAATTTAATTTAAATGTAAATCACCCCTTTAAACTTCAATATTAGAAAAATAGAAAATAAAAAGTAGTTGAAAAAAAATCTTTACTTCTGCTGAATTACCTGAAACTAACTGAACTGAAAAAAAGTGCTGGAAGGTGAATAATCCCTAATGCCTTAACACTTGCACCCCAGGAATCCATTACTGACCCCTTCAGTTTTTTTGGACTTAGAATAACCCCAAAGAAAACTATTTTGACCTCACGTGGCTCATCATAACACAACTGTCACAGCATTCATTTAATAGAAAAGCTCATTCAATCAAATGACATGATGAGTAATAGCGATGCACCCGAGATAGAATTTGCCCCAACTGATGCCTTTCTTTAACTCTATAAACACCATGAAACTGATATTCCCACCAAGCAATGCATTCCTAGGCTTTGTCTCTATACTAAAACAGAAAGCAATGTTCTTCCCATGCAGAAATAACCAAGCAGCGGCAAAGGAAATGTTTTATCACTCAAATCAAACCCCCCAAAAATATGTAAATATTGTAACAGGGCAACTTGTAAATTGGCCTAATTTCAAGGGACGGGTGATAACTTTGCTGAATGCGCTTCTGATTGATATAATTACTAATGATTGTTTACGCGCCTCTGAATGATCTTATTATCTGAGCTGGTGCCAGAAATTAAACAGAAGAAGTGCAAAAACTGGAGTTTTACATCAAAATTAACATCCTATTTAGATAAAACTGAACAGGCAGCCCACTGTTAGGGTAGGACTACACGGAAGTTTTCGGCGAGATCCGACGCGCTACAACAAACCACATGTGACAAATCGCTTGCAACAGAAATAAGATAAGAGAGAAATGTCAGATGAAGTCACATCGTTGATCCGGCGCAACATGACTGTCGGATGCAGACATAGCGTGCAGCTTCTGCATCTGACAGTCGTGTTGCATCGGATCAACTCTGCGACTTCATCCGACAATGCATTCACTTACCTTATTTTCGTTGCAAGTGATTTGTTGCCTGCGTTTTGTCGCAGCGCGACAGATCGTGCCGAAAACGTCCATGTAGTCCTACCCTAAGAGATAGCTCCAGGGTCGGACTGGGGGGCCCGGGGGCCCACCGGAACTGCTGTCCAGGGCCCCCCTCTGGCCCCCCGCTACCTACTTTGAGGCGAAGCGCTGCTCGGCATACTTGCCCAGACGGCACATCACGCAGACGGTGCTGCCATGCACCAAAAAAACATTTTTTTTTTTGAAAAACTGTTTGGGAGTAGGGGTCTGGCCCAGTGGGGGCCCACTAGGGTCAGGGCCCACCGGGTATTTTCCCGGTGTCCCGCCGGGCCAGTCCGACACTGGATAGCTCATACCAAAACAGTATCATGTTCAGCCATTATATCTTATTATACCCATAGTGATGGGCGAATCTGTCCCGTTTTGCTTCACCGAAACTTCGAAAAATTTGCAAAACCCATTAAAGTCAATGGGCGTCAAAATTATTTTGACGCTTGTCAATTTTGATGCGAGTGACAATTTTTATATAGGTGACTCTTTTATCCAAATGCATTAAAGTCAAAGGGCATCCGAATCATTTTGACGCGCGACAATTTTTATGCACAGGACAATTCTAACAAAATTTTTTGTGTTGCATCGTATATTACCAGGGCGAATTTTCACAATAGTTTCACGAAAACATTTGCAGGCGTCAAAGTGCTGAAATTCCCTGCAAATCCATGCCTGCCGAAAAGAAATCGGCCATCACTAGTCCCCAACTTTTTTTTAGCCTTGAGCCACATTCAAATGTAGAAATATTTGGAGAGCAACACAAGCATCCAAAATGTTCCTGGGGTGCCAAATAAGGGCTGTGATTGGCTATTTGGTAGCCCCTATGTGGACTGGCAGCCTACAGGTGACTCTGTTTGGCAGTACACCTGGTTTTTATACAACCAAAACTTGCCTCTAAGCCTGGAATTCAAAAATAAGAGTCTGCTTTGAGGCCACTGGGAGCAACATCCAAGGGGTCGGTGAGCAACATGTTTTACAAGAGCCATTGGTTGGGGATCACTAGATGGTAATTCCACCCTGGTCCTTGACGGATCACTAAACTTCTTGTTTATTGACCCTTTGTGCTTTTCATACCAATGGGGTTGAGTTTGGCATCGCTGGTCAATGCAAATATAAGAAGCTAATGAAATAGTAAGAAATACCCATGTTGGTGGCACAGTTTTATGTTTTGTTTTCATGGGAGAACCAAATCTGTTGCCTCTGATATAAAGTAGAGCCCCCAATAAGGACAGGACACGTTTAGGAAAAGATACAAAGGAAACTTGTGAGCAGCCTCTCTGAGAGACAACGTGTTCTTCAGGCATGGTAACAACTGCAGAGGAACCTGCAATAACTCAACAGAAACTTGGTCAATAAAAGGAAGCCAAAAAGAAACCTTTCAATATGTTTTATTTCTTCTTTTTGTAGTTTTTGAATTATTTTGCTTCTAACTCTTTTCAGCTTTCAAATGGGGGGGGTCACTGACCCCATCTAAAACAACGAATGCTCTTTAAAGCTCCTTAATTGCTACTTTTTATTACTCATCTTTCTATTCAGGCCTCTCATATTCATATTCAGGTCTCTCATTCCAATCAATGCATGGTTGCTAGGGTCATATGGGCCCTAGTGACCAGCTTGCTGAAATTGCAGAGCCGCTGAATAAAAAGCTAAATAACTCAAAAACCACAAATAATAAAAAATGAAAACCAATTGCAAATTGTTTCAGAATATCACTCTCTACATCATACTAAAAGTTGAACACCTCTTTTAATATATCCATTGTTCAAATCCCTTGTAATGTTTTAATGACCGCATAGGGGCTCTGTCTATATTAACAGCAGAAATGAATATAATATTGCCTGTTGTTAGATACCAGACTATTAAGCTTGGCATTATTCCCAAAAGATTTATGAGCCTAATCCACTGGAAGAATCCTCATAAAAACAACAGCCACTTACGCATGATTCTTATGTTAAAGCTGTAATTAAAAAATCAGATCAGGGCTCTGGCAATGGACATGAGCCTTTGAACATGTCTGTGGTACAAAACCGTAAAGGTAAAATACCCAAGGAGGAGATAAATGGAAATGTTGAAAGTACATGGAAGAACAGCAGCAAGAAGAGAATGCACTTTTATTATTATTATTATTATTATTATTAGGGATGCACCGAATCCACTATTTTGGATTCGGCTGAACCCCCCGAATCCTTCAGGGAAAGATTCGGCCGAATACCGTACCGAATCTGTATCCTAATATATGCAAATTAGGGTTGAGAAGGGGAAAACATTTTTTACTTCCTTCCCGATTTCCCTCCCCGCCCCTAATTTCCATATGCAAATTAGGATTCAGATTCCGTTTGGCCAGGCCGAAGGATTCGGCTGAATCCGAATCCTGCTGAAAAGGCCGAATCGTGGCTGAATCCTGAACCGAATCCTGGATTCGGTGCATCCCTAATTATTATTATAACGGAACACACCACCACGTGCACATTTAACGGAAGTTAAAAGCAGGAGGCAATGGCCGCCCTACCTGATATTACTATCACTTATTTTCACAATGCTGAACTTCACCAAATATTCAGCAGTTCCAAAAACTGTTCCATGTGGAGGCATCTTAGAAAAGAAACAAGCCTCCGGGGATCTGTTCTTAACCAAGACAACTTGACAATTGCTATATTTAAACATCCTGTAAATTGGTCTGTGAATTGAATATATATGCTAATTAAGATGGAGGGGGGGATTGCTCGCTGCTCCTGCAACTTGTTATCGTCGGAGCAACCGAGAGAAAATCAAAATGAGATGTGGGGCCCCAGTGACCTATTGGATTTGCCTTGTTTTCTTCTAGTTTACATCTGCGAAGGGCATGAGTTGTTCCAAGAGATCATAAAGAAATTCTTTTTATTTACTTAAGATCCATGTAATGGAGATGCGACTGCTCTTGCTACAGAAAGTGTTGTGCCGGCTCTTGAAATTATGAGATGTTTGAATTCAAAGCAGTCCCCCATGGGCATATTATGTGTTGTCAAAGCTGCTGGAATGATCCGCAGAGTTCCAAAGTGGCTTCACATCTGACTTTTTGGATAGTTCAGTCTTTCTTAAAAAAATAAATCTAAAGGGTAAACTTTTTGTGAATTTCAAAGTGCACAGAGCTATGTCTAGTCTATAAATGATTGGCCTTCCCAATGCCATGACTGTCAGTATAGAAGAGATGAAGAGTAAAGTAGAGGAAACTTGATGGGTTTGTCCACCCGTAAGTTAACTTTTAGTATGATGGAGAGAGTGATATTCTGAGACAATTTGCAATTGGTTTTCATTTTTCATTGTTTGTGGTTTTTGAGTAATTTCATTTTTTCATGCAGCAGCTCTCCAATTTCAGCAATCTGGTTGCTAGGGTCTAAATTAACCTCACAACCATGCACTGATTTGATTAAGAGACTGGAATATGAATAGGAGAGGGCCTGTATAGAAAGATGAGTGATAAAAAGTAGCAATAACAATATGGGGCATATTTATCAAGGGTCGAATTTCAAAATTGAAAAACCTTTGAAATTCTAATTAAAAAAAACAACCGAAAATAAGTCAACGTTTTGTTTTTTTTGGTCGAATAGGTCCGTTTTCGATCGAATGGGTCCGTATTTGGCCGAATTCGAATTGTACGAAACAAAGTAATAATGCATTCAATCGAATTTTTTCCAAAAAAAAACTTTGATTTTTCCACCAATTGACTCCAAATAGGTTCTAGGAGGTCCCCCATAGGCTAAAACAGCAATTCGGATTCAGTTTTAGATGGCGGATGGTCCAAGTCAAATTTTTAAAGAGACAGTACATGATAAATTTCGATGTTTGAATTTGCAAATTCAAACATCGAAATTTATCATGTACTGTCTCTTTAAAAATTTGACTTGGACCATCCGCCATCTAAAACTGAGCAAATCCAAAGGTTCTAGGAGGTCCCCCATAGGCTAAAACAGCAATTCCCTAGTCAAAAAAAAAGCTAGAAATTCAAATTCACCTCGACTTTTGATAAATCTGCCCCTATGTGTTGAAATTTACAGAACATTTGTTTTTTAGACGGGGTCAGTGACCCCCTCATTTGAAAGCCGGAAAGAGTTAGAAGAAGGAAAATAATCTAAAATTATAAGATAAAAAAAAAAAGACTGACTACTTCATCTTTATTTAAGAGTAGTAAAAGGGTAACTTCTGCTTAATGTAAAAAATAACATGAACCTAGAAGGAATATGTTGTTCCAATAAGTAAGGCTAGTTACCTTACAATATTTGATATTACCACTGGCCATGAAAGGGGTTGTTCATCTCTGAGTTAACTTTTACTATGATGTAGAGAGTGATATTCTGAGACTATTTGCACTTGGGTTTTCATTTTTTATTATTTGCGTTTTTTGAGTTATTTAGCTTTTTATTCAACAAATCACCAGTTTGCAATTTCAGCCATCTGGTTGCTAGGGTCCAAATTACCTTAGCAACCATGCATTGATTGGAATAAGAGACTGGAATATGAATTGGAGAGGCCTGAATAGAAAGATGAGTAATAAAAAGTGTGTAGCTTTATAGACCATTTGTTTTTAGATGGGGTCAGTGACCCCCATCTGAAAGATGGAAAATGTCTGCCATTCATATTCCTGCATCATGCATTGTGAATGAAGCCTCATGTGCTCCAGAAATTCTGTGTTGCACACGGGCTCATTGGTACCACCTAGAGCACAACCATGAGCCCAGAAGTGGATCACCATACCTTAAAAGGGGTGGTTCACCTTTAAAGGAAAACTATACTCCCAAAATGAACACTTAAGCAACATATAGTTTATATCAAATTAAGTGGCATATTAAAGAATCTTACCAAATTAGAATATATATTTAAGTAAATTTTGCCCTTTTACATCTCTTGCCTTGAACCCCCATTTCGTGATGGTCTGTGTGCTGCCTCAGAGATCACCTGACCAGAAATACTACAACTCTAACTGTAACAGGAAGAAGTGTGGAAGCAAAAGACACAACCCTGTCTGTTAATTGGCTCATGTGACCTAACAAGTACGGTTTGTTTGGTATGTTTGTGTGCACAGTGAATCTTACGATCTCAGGGGGCGGCCCTTATTTTTTAAAATGGCAATTTTCTATTTATGATTACCCAATGGCACATACTACTAGAAAAGTGTATTATTATGAAAATGGTTTATTTAGGGTTTTACATATGAGCTATTTTATGCAATATCTTTTTATAGAGACCTACAGTGTTTGGGGGGTATAGTTTTCCTTTGAGATAACTTTTATGGGGTTATGTAATTAAAGGAACTAAGTTTGCCCAGGGGTAGTAACCTATAGCAACCACTCAGCATGTAGAATTTCCCGGTCACATGTTTAAAAGCAAACATCTTATTGGTTGATATGGGTTACTGCTCCTGGGCAAACTTAGTGCCTTTTATTACATGTGGGGGTTAGTATCTTATAGAATGGCCAAATCTAAGCAACTTTTCAGTTGGCCTTCATTTCTTCTTTTTTTGTATAGTTTTTGGAATTATTTCCTTCTTCTCTTTCCAGCTTTCAAATGGGGATCAGCGACCCTCTCTAAAAAAAACAAATGGTCTGTACGGCTACAAATGTATTGTTATTGCTACTTTCCGATCATACTCATACTCTTCTATTCATATCCCAGTCTCTCATTCCAATCAGTGCATGGTTGCTAGAGAAATCTGCACCCTAGCAACCAGGCGGCTGAAATTACAAACTGGAGAGCAGCTGAATAAAAAGCTAAATAACCCAAAAAACACATTTAATAAAAAATGAGAACCGGTTGCAAATTGTTCAGATTATCACATCATACTTAAAGGTCATTTAAATATGAACAACCCCTTTAAGTCTGCTAAATATCATTTAAACATTAAATAACCCCAATAGGGTTGTTTATCCACCAATATGGGTTCTTGATATCTTAGTGCAAGGTACAGTTTTATTATTGCTAAAGGCAATTTCTTTTTATAGACAATTTCTTTTTATTGGGCTTGTGGGTGGGCTATTTGGGCCTCTGCAGATCTGAAATTTCCAGGGTGTATTTCTAATTTCAGTGTAGAACTGGTCCTGTGATAACCTCCCTGCCTATATAGAGAATGTATAGTCTCAACACACAATGTTTGCATCCAGAACATAAAGGCTATGAGTAGTGATGGACGATACGTGAAGTTTGACGCCAGCAACAATTCGTGGGCGTCAAAATCAGCGCGCCGGCAACAATTGGACACCCATTAAAGTCAATGGACGTGCTTTTAATTATCGCCGGTGTCAAAAAATTTCCGCGGAAATGTTGCGAATTTATTTGCCCCAGATGAAACGCGGAAATTCACGCCTGCAGAATAAATTAGTAATAAACTAGTTATGAGTTGTTTTCTTTTTAGATGTTATCTTTTCTTACATCCCACAATGTAGAACAGCAAAAATTAAATATTGCTGACAATTTATCATTCTTTCCCCAAGGACCTTCCAATGGGTACAGTGAGCTGCAGTCAGTAGTCCAGCTGGGCAGAGATTTGTGGTGGAAGCTGAGGTTGCTTCTTGTGCACCAGCAGGGGGCGACCTCATTAGGACAGTTGCACTTTACAGCTCAGCGGGACAGGGAGCTCCAGCATTGAGATGATTGATGCGCCCGTACTGCATCTATAGGAGAGTCAGCTTTAACTTAGGCTCAAGAAAAAGGTCATAATTAAAGATCACCCCTACAGCTTTAGCAGGGGCAGAAATACCTCCTCTCCTGGCATTTACTAATTGTATAGCTCAGTACAGGTATGGGTTCTGTTCCCCACAATGCTTGGGACCTGGGGGGGGTTTCTGCATAAGGGTTCTTTCCATAATTTAGATCTCCATACTATGGGACATATGTATCAAGGGTTGAATTTCGAATTTGAAAAACTTCGAAATTCGAATTCAAAAAGACCAACTCAAATTAAGTCGAAGTTTTATTTTTCTTGACTGAATAGGTCCATTTTCAATCGAATAGATCCGTTTTCAATCGAATAGGTCCGTACTCAGCCAAATTCGAATCGTACGAATGGAAGTAATAGCGCATTCAATTGAATTCTAATTTTTACAGTCCACCAATTGGCTTCAATTAGGTTCTAGGAGGTTCCCTATAGGCTAAAACAGCAATTCGGCAGGTTGTAGATGAACGGTCGAAAGTCGAAGAGATTTCAAAGAGATTACGATATTCCAATTTTCGAATTTTTTTTTAAATTCGAATCGAATTTGGACTATTTACTAGTCGAAGTACACAAAAAATAGCTTGAAATTCTAATTTTTTGAATTCGCAAATTCACCTCGACCTTTGATAAATCTGCCCCCTTATGTCAGCTAAAACATTGTATAAAAATTAATTAAACCCAATCTGCAGGTTTTGCTTCCAGATTAATTATATCTTAGTTGGCATTACGTACAATGTACTATCTTAAATTACAGTGAAAAAGAGAAGTATTTTAAAAAATCTGAATTATTTGATTAAAATGGAGTCTATGGGAGAGGGCTTTCCCGTAAGTCGGAGCTCTCTGGATAATGGGTTTCTGGATACCAGATCCAATACTTGTTGATGTTAGACATAAATCCATCAAGTCCAGCCCTGTTCTTAAAAAAAAATCAGTGCCCAGTGTAGTAAGAGAAGGCAAGATTAACCCTTGATTACCCCCTAGGCCACTTAGCCCCTCCAAAGGTCTGGCCTTCCACTAGGCCCCCGCATGCACCTTGTGCTCTACTACAGTATATCTTATGAACAGTGGCATATCTAGAGATGACTTGGCCCTATAATAGTCAACACCCAATCTCTTCAATTCCCAAGGAAGGGGCGAAGCTGTGACAGCAGGGGCGGGGCAATGACACAGCAATCGGCGATTGGCCAGTCGCTGTGTCAATCATAGGAAATCCTGCCCGGTTTTCCTAAATTGGAAAACCGGGCAGGCAGTTTTGACCTGAGCTGCCCTTCCAAAAACTGTGCAGTCCAGGTCAAAACCAGGAAACCCTAATTCCAGTACAAATAAAATCTAACAAAATAACTGCCTTTTGCACAAATTCTGCATGTAGAGAGACATGATGTCTGGTGATTTTAATAGACTGAGCTCTAATACATCTTCTAGGCAAAGCAGCCCCTCTATAAGATATATTGGATCTAACTGTCAATAAATATCTGACACCCAACTGCTGCATGAAGAGAGAATGAAGAGAAACAGATGCTGAGAGAGGAATAGTGAAGATGAACTTGATCATTTTAGAAACAATGCAGAATATTTAATTGATTATAAGTAGAAAGTTTCTTATTTCAGTATGCTGAAGCTAATATTAAATTTTCATTTTCGCGTTAGTTAGTAAAATGGTAAAGTTTGTGGCAGATCTAATAACAGGTAGCAGCACCTCAGGTTGATGAATAAATGCATTCTGTTTACTGGTTGCTATGGGTTACTAGACCTGGAAGAATCGTCGCAGCCACCCTCCACCTATTTAGCCCTTTCCTATTTACATTGCCTTTGGAAAACCAATGCCTCTCAGCAGCAGGTTGGCCCTGAAGTCAGGTTTTCTGGGGCACAGGAGGTACTATACTCAATTCACAGAGTCAGAAAAGGGACAGGAGGGGGAGCCTGCTCAGAGTTGTGAAGATAGTGGGTGGAGTTTGGAATAAACAAGGAGTGGCCATAGCAGATCAGAGGTGCGGCCGCACATGCAAGAGGCTTTTTATTTTTCATTTTGGCCCCATTTTACTTGTTGGCAGGGCCACAACCCAATAGGTTGATAACTGGAGCTGATAACTGGATAACTGGAGTTGTCACTCTAAAGCAGTCTCACTCTAGTACAGGTATGGGACCTGTTATCCAGAATGCTAGAGACCTGGGATTTTCCAGATAAGAGGTGTTTCCTTAATTTGTATCTCCATACTTCAAGGGGCAGATTTATCATGGGTCGAATTGAAAAATTTGAATTTTTAATTTTGAATTTTGAGTTTATTTTAGTGTAATTTCGACTAGGGAATAGTCCAAATTAGATTAGAATTTTAAAAAAATAGAATTTTGAAATTTATCCTGTACTGTCCCTTTAAGAACTCAAATTTGACTATTCGCCATCTAAATCCTGCCGAATTGGTGTTTTAGGCTATGGGAGACCTCCTACAATCAATTTGGTGTCATTGGAGTCAAATTTTTGTGAAAAACTCGAATCGAATTCGATTCAAATTCGATTCAAGTTTGCAGGTCGATCCTATTCACCAGAATTTAAAACATTTTAATTTTTTAATAAATTTCGATTGGTCATTTTTTTTTCCCCGAATTTCGAGTTAAATCGAAATTTGACCCTTGATGCATCTGCCCCTTAGTCTACAAAAAATTTTTACATTTTTAATAAACCCAATAGGCTGGTTTTGCTTCCAATAAGGATTAATTATATCTTAGTTGGGATCAAGTACAAGATACTGTTTTATTATTACACAGAAAAAGGAAATCATTTTTAATTTGAATTATTTGATTTAAGTGTAGTCTATGGGAGATGACCTTCCCAGAATCCGGAGCTTTCTGTACAACAGGTTTCCAGGTAACAGATTCCATGTACTACATTATAATTGATTAACCAGTGTATTGCATTGCCGTGTTTGGAGTAGCACATAATAACAAATCATTCTTTCTGGGAATAAACTCCAACTTTACAGTAGAGATATATGCGGTCGGTAACTGCTCTTCATTCAATTGTCTGTACTGGAATTATCATTGACGGTCAGTGAAGGGGTTAACTAAGTAAATAGGCAGCAAGGCCTGTGGGTGGCTGTAAATGTGAGTCAGTATTAAAGACGCCTGTGATCAAGACGGGAAAGATCTTTCTTTTGTGGGCGTTAAGAAGGCTCACAAAAATTAATGGTATTTACATATTCCTAGCAGCCGCACATTAGGCAGACCGGGCACTTTTACAAACGGAATCTATGGCTCAATTCATTCAAATTATAATTATCAGAAGACTTCAGCTACCCAAGACTACTTTGTAGCGATTGAGTAACCAATAAGCCGTAGAATAAACGATTATTTTTATACTGATACAATCACGTACAACGGAATCATTAAAAAACATTTCAAAGATGTTTACTTACATGAGACCTAACATGAAAGGGGAACTAAACTCCTACCAAATGAACGCAAACTTGCCCACAGCTTTTGAAACTTACATTCTTCTATTATTTTATTTTTTTCTAAAGTTTAATGCTTTCTCTCTGGCATTAATTAGTTATAAGATAATCACAGACCCGATTACCAATAAAAGAATATCAAAATCCGAATTCATTCGATTTTTTTAAAATAAAAGAGTCCGACCAAAGTAGAATCCAGGATTTGACCTTATTTATATAAAAAAAAATTACAATTTAATCGTATCGGGGAAAAACTCAATAAAATCGAGCCAAACCAGAATCGTAAGATTTTTTTTTCCGAATCAGACTATTACCCGAAAAGCCAGAATTTTTTGTGTTTTTGCCCAAAAAAACAGAAAAAGTCGGAACAAAGTAGAACCCACGATTTGACCTTATTTATATTAAAAAAGTACAATTTAATCGTATCGGGGAAAAACTCAATAAAATCGAGCCAAACCAGAATCGTAAGATTTTTTTTCCCAAATCAGACTATTACCTGAAAAGCCAGAATTTTTCGTGTTTTTGCCCAAAAAAACTGAAAAAGTCGGACCAAAAAAGAATCCAGGATTTGACCTTATTTATATTTAAAAAGTACAATTTAATCGTATCGGGGAAAAAACTCAATAAAATCGAGCGAAACCAGAATCGTAAGATTTTTTTTTCCGAATCAGACTATTACCCGAAAAGCCAGAATTTTTTGTGTTTTTGCCCAAAAAAACAGAAAAAGTCGGAACAAAGTAGAACCCACGATTTGACCTTATTTATATTAAAAAAGTACAATTTAATCGTATCGGGGAAAAACTCAATAAAATCGAGCCAAACCAGAATCGTAAGATTTTTTTTCCCAAATCAGACTATTACCTGAAAAGCCAGAATTTTTCGTGTTTTTGCCCAAAAAAACTGAAAAAGTCGGACCAAAAAAGAATCCAGGATTTGACCTTATTTATATTTAAAAAGTACAATTTAATCGTATCGGGGGAAAAACTCAATAAAATCGAGCGAAACCAGAATCGTAAGATTTTTTTTTCCGAATCAGACTATTACCCGAAAAGCCAGAATTTTTTATGTTTTTGCATAAAAAAACAGAAAAAGTCAGACCAAAGTAGAATCCACGATTTGACCTTATTTATATTAAAAAAGTACAATTTAATCGTATCGGGGAAAAAATCAATAAAATTGAGCCAAACCAGAATCATAAGATTTTTTTTTTCCGAATCTATTACCCGAAAAGCCAGAATTTTTTGTGTTTTTGCCCAAAAACCCCGGAAAAGTCTGATTTTTGGGCTAATTCCAGCACAGACTACAGAAACTTCCAAATAGGATAGGGACCCTGTCCCATTGACATACACACAACCTCAGCAGCTTTGAGTTGGCGGATTTTCAGATTCAGACTTTCGCAGCCTCTGGGTATAATAAATCTAGAAAAATCTAAATTTTTTTCATTTTTAGCATTTAATAAATATAATTTCATGATATTAGCAGTTTTGCTAATATAAGGTTTTCTCCCCGGAGTGTTGTCACTTTCCTATTTAGACTTAGAAAGGTGGTTCACCTTTGAGTTAATTTTTAGTATGTTATAGAATGTCTAATTCTAAGCAACTTTCCAACTGGCCTTCAGTTTTTCTTTTTATAGCTTTTGAATGATTTGTCTACTTCTTCAGACTATTTCCAGCTTTCAAATGGGGTCACTGACCCCATCTAAAAACAAATGCTCTGTAAGGCAACATATTTATTATTATTGCTACTTTTTATTACTCATCTTTCTTTTCAGACCCCTCCTATTCATATTCCAGTCTTTCATTCAAGTGAGCTCATGGTTGTTAAGGTAATTTGGGCCCTAGCAACCAGATTGCTGAAAACGTAAACTGGAGAGCTGCTGAATAAAATTTCAAATGCAAATTGTCTCAGAATGTCGCAGACAACCCCTTTAACAGCACACAAGGCTGTGTCTCTAAGCAGGCGGAAAAACACCCTTGGGTGTCATTAGCCTAAAATATAATGGAAAAATAGATACCACACTGAAACTATAAGTTGGTTTCTTTTTTTCTCAAAAAGTATGGATCCATCACTAGTGATGGATGAATTTGTCCCGTTTCGCCTAAAAATTTGCGAATTTTTTAGAATTTCTCATTAAATTTGTGAATTTTTCATCAAAGCAAAACGGGACAAATTCGCCCATTGGGCGTCAAAATTATTTTGACGCACGTCAATTTTGACCCCCCGCGTCAATTTTTAGAAGCGCGCCTATTTTGTCGAAATGCATTAAAGTCAATGGGCGTCCAAATAATTGTGACGCGCAACAATTTTTATGCGCCCGACTATTCTGACGCGCACCCAAATTTTTTTGACATGCCGGATTTTTTGCTGGCGAATTTTCATCGCAGTTTCGCAAATTATTTCACCAGCGGCGAAACATGTAAATTCTCCATGAATTTGCGCCTGCCAAATTTATTCACCCATCACTATTCGTCACAAAAAAATTAGATGTAATCTTGTACCAAATGTAAACCCTGGCGACAGATTGCGATCAAATGAAATAAAGTCCTCAGGCCATTATATGATAAAAATAATGCACCCATTAAATAAAGTGGAATAATAGGATAATGCTACAGGACCAGATGGGACAGTCAGGCTATTGTTTATAATCTCCAGCGATTATTTATGGTTTGCCTGATACCCAGATGCAGGAACATTATTTAAAAAGGCTGCAACCTCATACAGAAAACTGAACACCCATACGTATGTTATCTACTGTGGGTGACATTTGTTGTAGACACCAACATATTTTAAAATCTCTTAAAAAGGCTGTAAATACAAACATAGGCTTAATAAATGTCAATTTAAGTCTAAGTATCTTTGTATCTATTTACAAAACAATTTTGATAACAGTTGCACCCAGTACTTAAAACCTAAAGTAAAAAAAGCCTAAGTAAGAATATGGCTAAAAATTTCATATTTTATATAAAGGGATAGGAACAGTTATCTGGAAACCCGTTATCAAGAATGCCCCGAATTATGGAAAGGCTATCAGCCATAGACTCCATTTTATCTAAATAATCAATTTTTTTTTTATTATTACCTTTTTCTCTGTAATAATAAAACAGTAGCTTGTACTTGAGCCCAGCAATGATATAATGAATCCTTATTGGAAGCAAAACCAGCCTATTGGGTTTATTTAATGTTTACAAGAATTTCTAGTAGACAAATTATGGAAAAATCAGTTATCCAAAAAGTCCCAAGTCCCTAGCATTCTGGATAACAGGTCCTGCACCGACATTGAACTCACTGTACAAAGCCAGATGGTTAGCAGCCCTATAACAATATTGACAAAATTGTCCAGAGTAGCTCCCTGTTTTGTGATGTTGATGGGCCAGTTTAGTGGGCTCTGGGCTCCTGTTGAAAAGCTAAACTTAGAAGTAGTTGAAAATCATCAAAACATTATAAGAACGTGAGGTCACATCTGTTACATATTAAGTGATGCTACAGAGCAAATCATTAATTAAGCCACATGCAGAATGCACTGGTTTCTATGCTGCTATTTAAAGGGATACTGTCATGGGAAAACATCTTTTTTTCAAAATGAATCAGTTAATAGTGCTGCTCCAGCAGAATTCTGCACTGAAATCCATTTTTCAAAAGAGCAAACAGATATTTTATATTCAATTTTGAAATCTGACATGGGGCTAGACATATTGTCAGTTTCCCAGGAGCCCTCAGGTCATGTGACTTGTGCTCTGATAAATTTCAGTCACTCTTTACTGCTGTACTGCAAGTTGGAGTGATATCACCCCCCTCCCTTTCTACCCAGCAGCCTAACAACAGAACAATGGGAAGGTAACCTGATAACAGCTCCCTAACACAAGATACCAGCTCCCTGGTACAGTGTCGGACTGGCCCACAGGGATACCAGGAAAACTCCCGGTGGGCCCAGGTTTCAGTGCGTCCTCCTGCTTCAAAACATTTGGCCTATTTCATGGCCATTACCTATTTCTATGTGAACAAAACGACAAAATAGATTGAATAATACATTATAGCATGTAAAGAAAAGAGACTAACAGAATAGAGGTTGCATGAGGAGAGGAATTACAATATTACTGAGAGTGGGCCCCTGATCTAAGGTCTTTTGGCGGGCCCCTGGTCTAAGATCTTTGGGTGGGCCCCTGGTGTCCCAGTCTGACACTGCCCTGGTAGATCTAAGAACAACACTCAATAGTAAAAATCCAGGTCCCACTGTGACATCTTCAGTTACATTGAGTAGGAGAAACAACAGCCTGCCAGAAAGTAGTTCCATCCTAAAGTGCTGGCTCTTTCTGAAAGCACATGACCAGGCAAAATGACCTGAGATGCACCTACACACCAATATTACAACTAAATAAAATACACTTATTGGTTCAGGAATGAAATTTTATATGTAACGTGAATTATTTCCAGTGTAATTTAGAAATAAAAACTACACCATAAAATAATGACAGAATTCCTTTAATATATACCTGAATAATAAATTAAGGTCTTGTAAGTGACAGCACCCAGAGCATGTGCAGTGAATCAGCAGAAAAGGAGATAAGGAGCGACTAGGTTCATCATCAGATCCACAGATCTTCCCTGCTGCGGTGGCCTTCAGCTGGTACCACGGTCGGACTGGACATTAGGGGGCTCACCGGGGTCCGAAATCATGGTGCCACCCCCCCCCCACGCCTGCATGTGCAAATGCTGGCACATACGCACATGCGCAAAGTCCGCCGCGCTGTGCAGCATTTTGTATTTTTGGAGTGCCAGCGGATCGGGGGAGGGGGTCCGGCCCAGTACGAACCTGGCTGGTACTAGAACCCAAAACATAAAGTGCAACATTTCTAGGCAAAGTGTTTCTTGAGCATAAGCTCTCTTATAATAAGAATATCTTCATGTTCTGGTTTTAGCCAGCATGTATCACAGTTCAAAGGGTTGTACACGTTTTCTCAAAGTCCTACAACAAGGACATTGCAAAAAGTTGGACCACGTGTTTAAGCTCTGATGCTAAATGTTGATCTGTGCAAGCATGGCTAATATCATGGTAGGAGATCTATTTGGGGTTAAATTGTTAACCGTTTATAATATTTTTTTAAATAATAAAAAAACTAAAAACTCATTAAAGAATCTTCTTATGCATTATTGACTTTTTATTCCACCTCTACTACCTGCTACTGCCCCTGTAAGCCTATACAGTGCCCAATGAGCATCATATATAGAATTTCGCACGAAATTCGCGAAACGGTGAAAAATTCACGAAACAGCACCGGCGTCTCGTTTTTGACGCCGGTGTCTCATTTTTGACGCCAGTCACGCTGGCGAATTTTTGCCGCAAATTTTCGCTGGCGTTTCGCGAATTTATTCCCTGGCGGCGAATCGCGCAAATTCTTCGCCCATCACTAATCATATATAGTACAAAATCAATCACACTACACAATTCATTCCAAAGCGTCACCCAGGAACAATATCATGCTTGATAATAGGGGGTTACCCCGAAACGTTGCATGCTGCAAACCATTTAATAAATCAGCAAGGGTTTACCCTGCTAGCAGTACCTGTGTGCCAGTGAATTTTCTTCTGATCAATAAGGATTGTAGCCATCTCTACTAAAGAAAACTCTTGTGTTGCTAATTGTAATAATGAAATATGATACGTGTTGCTTCGTGTGACTCTCCATTAAATTTGAGAGGACTTCCCGTTTAATGTTTTTTTCGTGCTGTATTAAACTCACAAACAATTACATGCTCTGTAACAAAGTTGTCACCTACCCAGAAAACGGCATTAATTAAAAGTGAAAGCACAAGATTAGAATGGCTCGTCTGCTAGCATTAATCCTTATCTGAAGCAAACCAGCAACATGGGGATGTGTGCGGATGAGAATTGGTAGATGATGATGATGAGGATTTATGGCAGGTTCTTAGCATCTCTGCTTCTAAACAGCTTTGAAGAAGAACCTACCCTAAGACCTACCTAAGACATTTTTACTATTTTACAAAGGTGAAATATTACATTTTTTTTCCTCATTTTCCTCATTATTTTAAAAAAAAAAAAAGGTCCATTTGTAATGTTTGAACTCCCAGTCTACCTATTTATTGTCTGCATTGATTGCTGCCAGTTCTTTCGTTAGCAATGGCACTTATCAGTCTTTACTTTCTAAAAGTACAAAATACATCTGCCAAGCACTTCCATGGAACTCATCATAGATCATATTCCTCTTCATTATGAAGATTTATTCAATGGCTTTCCATATCAATCTGAATCTCTACATTAAATCATTTAATCATAATACATCCTGCTGCATCTGTTCATATCTCCCAAATCATCCACGAAAATAATATCCCAAAATGACCAATAGCCATAGATATATATACGGCAAAAAGTAAGCAGAATAAAATGATTAGTATAAGCCTTCCATCATAAACACCAAGTGCTCCTTCACATCCACCATGAATTGCATGATGGGTAGATATCACAATCAGTCCTGGGGTTATTAACCTCTTTGATTACCAGCTATTGCCACTGAGACCTCAATTTTTCTAAGGGTTTAACGTTCCATCTAGCCAGAAAAGTGCATCAAACTCCAATTCTGTTTTGATCCAAAGGGTACCTTAGGTGACAAAGCAACAAAAAAGCTCTACCAGGATTTGAAAAATAAATCAAGATAACGGCATAGAACTATTGTGAAGCCTCTGTTTGAAACACAACATTGTATAGATATCTGAAAACTGTCAGTCTAAATCTATTGAGAATAATGCAGCAAACCATGGACAGTTACAAGAGACCAACACAGGATCTCCAGAAGGTTTCATATAGATTATTAATCCTAGCAAGAAAAGAAAAATGATCATCAATTGAAGTTATCAACTGCAATGTGCAAGATTGCAGCCAGCAAATTTGCTCTCTCTTAATAAGCAGCAGATGAACCACAAATTGTAATATTCCAACACTGAACGGATATTGGTTTTGTAAGCCCTCATACAAGGTCTAAAATAGTTTAAATGCCTTTAAAAATTTGCAACCAAATAAAATAAAAGGGCTACATGCTTTGGTAATTAAAGTTGAAGACAATTAAAGTCTAGGATAGATCTAGTAGAAGACAGCCATCCTTTATTATTTTATAGGCAAGTCATACACCAAAGATTAGGCAACCTTTGGCACAACACCTAATCCTCAGGTATATTAGCATACCTTGCAAATTGAGCTGTCTGGGGATTGTACAGACCTTCTATGATAGCTGGAGTTTTGATGGTTGCCAACACCTGCCCTAGAGCTCACTCAAGCAAACCATGAAATGAAACCCAATCAACAATAACAAAGCTTGATAACACTTTCACAGCAATGAATGTGAATGAAGTAGTGATGCAACGAATCCAATATTTAGGATTTGGCTGACGTCTGGTTTCCTTCCACATTACAAAAACTGAAGTGTAGGTGGTTCCTAATAAAACGGACCATAGTTTGTGTAGAATAAGTAATAGGGACCTTAGACTGTAAGCTCCACTTGGGCAGAGACTAATATGAATGATGTCTAAACTCTGTAAAGCTCAGAAGATGATGTAGTGTAGACTATATAATAAAGATCAGGTATAGCTACAGCTCTCATCATCGTCCAACAACGTTCAACAGTTGGTGGGATTCCGGTAGGTCAAAGAAAGCCAAAGGGTGATAAGATGTATATTCTTGATGCAAATACTAATTATTATTAAACAATTTCATTATAAGTGGTGCATACTTTCACCATGTGACATTTTCTAAACAGTGCCCTACTGTATAGAGCAGTGATCCCCAACCAGTAGCTTGCGAGCAACATGTTGCTCTCCAACCCCTTGGATGTTGCTCCCAGTGGCCTCAAAGCAAGAGCTTATTTTTGAATTCCAGGCTTAGAGGCAAGTTTTGGTTGTATAAGAACCAGGTGCACTGCCAATAAAGCCTCATTGTAGGTTGACAATCCACATAGGGGCTACAAAATGGCCAATCACAGCACTTATTTGGCACTCCAAGAACATTTTTCATGCTAGCGTTGCTCCCCAACTCCTCGTACTTCTGAATGTTGCTCACGGGTTCAAAAGGTTGGGGATCCCTGGTATAGAGGCAAATTGCTGGACACACTCTATGTGAACTCGAGGTGCTGATCCAACAGGAGGCGGCCCAACCAAGTCTCCACCATATATGAATACGAAAAGTAAAAAAGTGGATAGCACACTCTGTACCGTACAAAAAGTTTTATTTACACAAATGGTTACAAAAATAAATGCATCTGCCCAACACGTTTCGACCGCAGATGCAGATGGAGATCCAGAGGTCCTCTTAATGTTCTCTAAACACCAGCCCTGAGTTTTGTGCACAAAAAATATTATGCAAATTAAACATCAAAAGGGTTTTGAATAACATAGTCACTGCCAAGGACATAATTAATAATGATAATAATAAGAAAAAACACTGCATACTTTATGGTGTCCTGTACTAGTGCCAGACTCATCTGGTCAAATTCCCAATGTGCATCCATATTGCCTATAAAGCATCATTTCCTACTTATTAGTAGACTTTAGTCTGATGGAAACATGTGATTTATGACATTGGCAAAACATCTGAAAAGAAAAGCATGGGGCTTGCACCCAGCACCTACACCCAGCACCTACAATTTCACTTTGGGCTTTGCCTAAAACAGGTTCTAATTCTTACAATCTTGTATTCTGAGGATGAAGCTGTGGGGATCTTACAGCCTCCCTTTTTATCCTGGTTTATACTTAATCTGCACCCATTGCCTGCAGGATATTTTCAGCAAATCTTGATCTTTTATCAGAATTTTTTAGTGTTTGACAACCATGTATCTCAGCAGCTAACAAAACATCTTCAGGTCGTCTACCAATATTTGTTTTATTATTTATAATGCAATAGAGAGAATAGAGAGTCACTGCGTGGGTGGATTGTTCTTCTTGTCTTCACCATTAAATATTTATGGTGCCTTGTTACGCTCTACATTAAAGCTATTTACTTTTTTGAAGTTTAAAGCAATGGACTAATGAAAATATAGCATAAGCAGTACATAAGGAAACAAATCAACAAAGAAAAGATCAACAAAAAGAAGCAAAAGAACTGCTAATAGCCAGCAAACTGGCTAACTCATGCCCGTGGTTCCAGGGTGCGGGTGCACTGTTGATCCCCATTGCAGTCCCTAAATGTTAAAAAAAATGTTTAAATATCTTCATCATGGTTTTACCAGAATTAAAACAGACCAAATGAAAAAAAGTGCTCATAACTTTGCTGTAATCAGGTTACTCCAAAATAGCACATCCCATATGATTCCTAACGCCTAAACCTATCATTTCTATCTATCTAGGACAAAGATTCTCCTTAGGGAACTGACTTAATGATTTGCATGGGTTATTCAGACAGTCCAGTACAGAGATAAAAATAATAATAAATATGCTTAAACTACGAATTAGTTACGCTGGGTTTTAGCTATGTTTATTTAAAAATGCTTTTGTTAATCTCTGTCCCTCAGCGAGAAACCGGAATGGCTTGGTGGTTTTCAATGGACAACGAAATCAGACTTTTGTTTTCATTTTGAAGAGAAAAGGTTAGTGAAGTCATTTCATAAAGTTTTTCAGGTCCTGTAACATGTACCAACCAACCAAATGTTGCCTTTAAAGTGCAGAACATTAATTGCTACTGGTTCATTTGTTGCTATGAGTTACTAATGATCTTAAGATTCATGTCAATGATTCAATAAAATTAGGTTAAAGATAAAGTAAATAATACTGCAGGTTATGACCACCTCCAGTGCTTTAATATATACTTTAAGATTCATGGCATGACAATGGTCCACTATCTCAATTTCTTAGGATTGAGTGGAAGACAGTGTTCTACTACTGACCCAACAGCAGAGTCTAGTACTGAAGCAACAACAATTTAACTCACTATATGGACATTGGGGAAGGTGCAATCAATTTCCAATCCAGTTTCTAACCATAACCCAAGTGAACCAAGGTAGGGATAGAAAACTGTTAAAGCAGTCATTTGGATTTTAGCCATAAGCATTCTCATGAGAGTTTTGGGGCTGGTTACTGATTACTAAAGCTCATCAGCAGATCACAGTCATCTTATGGTGGCTTAATTGTCCCTGTTCATTTCACATGTCAGGACCCAACTTGCATTGAAAAAGTAAAACACTTTAGGGGTTAGGTAATAAAAGGCATTAAGTTTGCCCAGGAGCAGAAACCTATAAAAGCCAATCAGCAGGTAGAATTTAATGGTCACCTGTTTAAAAGCAAACATCTTATTGGTTGCTATGGGTTACTGCTCCCGGGCAAACTTAGTGGGGGGGTCATTTATAAACACTGAGTAAATTTGCACCTGGGCATTAACCTATGGCAACCAGAGGTTTGCTTTCAGGATTCAACTTGCAGCTGGCTGAAAAAAAACTGATCATTGATTGATTGCTATCGGTTACTGCCCAGGTGCAAATGTGCCCAATGTTGATAAATGAGACCTTCAGTCTTTTATTACATATGGGGGATAGGGAGTAATTTAATCAATGGTCTTAAATTTGTTACTTGAGCAACTAATCAGGTATCATTTACTAGCTGTTTGAAAACACATATCTGATTGTTGCAAATATGTGCACAGTGTTGCATTGGGGTGTGTGAGGCCCACCAGGTCTGCTACCCCAGGGGCCCCGCACCCCCTCTAGAGCCCCCCCCTCCCCGCACCCACTCACCATCCTTATTACTTAATTTTTGGTGTGATCAGAGAGAGTGGGCAGTGGGGGAGGCCAGGATCAAGAGAGGGAGAGCAGGGGGAGCAAAAGGGGAGGCCAGATTGGGTCTATCTAATCATTTTTCAACTATTGGTTAAAATAAATATGTTTCTGTAGAGACCTATAGGATATGTTAGGCTCCTATAGAGTTAAATCCCTACCCTTTCTTTACTCTTTTGTTATTGGGCATAAGCCTGTACATTTTCATTTAGTACACCATTAGTTATTGGTCAAAGGGTGTAATACCATTTCCTGCCACACTGCTTTATAGTGTTGGGTAGGGAGTGGCCTCTTCCTCTTTGGCTCTTGGTGTCTGTGCTGCTAGGTGTTTCCCATTGAGCCTGGGATCACCAAGGCCCCAGTAAAGCCATTTGCCCCAAATTGACCTGTACCTTTGGAGATTAAGTCAGGGACCAGGAAGCCCTGTGAACGAGGTTAGCTATCATTAGGGCAGATCTTTAATAGACTCTAGACTCTAGAGAGTGAGATAGTCAGCTTTACATAGAATTAGCAGCTGTGTGCTCCATCAAGGATAGTAGCAGGTAGTAGCTTCCCAAAGGCTTCTTGTTTGCCTTTAGTACAGGGACTCAGTGGATAGGGTGTTAGGCTTCAGACTTCGTCTCCCTAACTACTCCACTGGTGATCCTGATCCCCACAGAGGTATATCTGTCTTCTGGGAATTGATGTACACTTGACCACTATGCCTTATGGGATAGACAGTCTTCATTATGCTGTATCATCTTCTGCTATCCTCCCTCCTCTGTGATATGCTACACCTGCATCATCTCCTGTGTGAGTAAAACCTGTGGTCACTTACTTTGTGTTTTGTTACAATACACCATCTGTTATTTCACCATCAAGAACCTCCTGGCGTCCAATCAATCTATTTTTATATGCAGTAGCATGTGTTATGTAGTTATACTACATCTTAAAGGGATAGCTTCTACCTGGCGAAGGCCCTGACCCTGTTGTGTAAGTCGCATGTAGCCAATGCTCTATCATGCTAGTGGGTATTTGTCTAAATACAGCCAAATAGGTGCTACATTTCTTTAAAAAAAAGTCCTTCCCTAGAGAAGAAACGATTTCTCTAAAAAAACAAACAAAAATACCCACAATCATAGAGGCATTCCCGAGACAGTTATCAACACCACTGATTTCTTCTGTTGTCATGACAACTCTGCAACACAGAGAATAGCTCGGCTGAAATGTTCAAAATCTTTAACTTAATTTGTAAAGGTTATTAAAATGACAGGTTTGATATAGTACATTCTTTTCGTTTTGTGAACATGGCTTATCATTGGACCGGATTAATGCCCTAAACAGTTTTATCTCTGCTCTGTCTTGCTAATCAGCAGAACCTCATCCCAGGAAATAACACTTCTACTTAAATAATAGCATATTATAGAATCGCTTTTGTAAGGGAAACAGTCTATTGCTGGTGCTGGGGACCATTGCAAGCACCTACATATATGGAAACAGAACCCTAATCTAATTGCCTCTACTGCTTCTCACATCTAGGTGTAAGGGAGCATTTGCTAGAGCAGAGGGTACAGTAACGTTTTCCTTTACTTTGAGCCAAATCCTCTCTCAAAAGATAGGATTCAACTCATAAAGGGAAACTAAACCTCCCAGTGTTTTTTATTTTAGCCCCAGTACACAGGAACCCTAGTCCCCTTACCATTTGCATTGTTCAAACATCTCAGTAGGAGATCCTCTGTAGCTCATTCCCAACTACAGCGGTGTTGGCAGCCGCCATATTTGGCTTTGTCACTTCTATTAGCCAAACAGTCTGAAATCGGCCTCCTGGAACTCTAGGAAATCCACTGGGCCACAAAAATGAAAGTAAAAACAATCTTGCGTTGGAAAAAATTAAAATATAAGCATCTCCAGAGGTCCTACTCTTTTTGTGTCTAGTGGACACTTAGAGGCAGATTTATCAAGGGTCATCTTTCGAGTTGATGGTAGTTATTTTAAATTCCTATAAACTCTAAATTTGAGTAAAAAAAAACAACCGAAATATATTAAAAAATGTAATATTTAATCTGGATATATAGGCTTTTTTCGAAACATTTGATTCGATTTTTGAACGTCTTAGATCAAATTTGAATTGAAGGATTTGCCCAAAAAACGTTGATTTTTCAAATTCCACCAAATGACTCCAAATAGGTTCTAGGAGGTCCCCCATAGGCTAAAAACTGCAATTCAGCAGGTTTTAGATGGCGATTGGTAGAAGATGAAGTTTTAAAAAGACAGTACATGATACATTTCATTATTCGAATAGTCCAGGTTGGAGAACAGTTTTACTGTATATGTGCGACATATACAAATATACTTTCCACTGTTCTACATTGATAATGCAGCCTTCTTGTGACTTTCTTGAGACTGATGACATACTACTATGACAGTAAAGCCATTGTAGTTTACAATATGTTTTATGCAGACTTGTAGAATGGCTTACCCATAGACTAGCTTTCTACCTCGTTGTAAATATATATCACATCCTATTTTGTAGTTAATAATCAGCTCGTTGTTACTCTGGCCCAGTGTGCAGGTTTTGTGTTGAGAAGTCCTCAACAATTTGATTTAATTGGGCCAATTATATTTAGAAGAAAAAAAAATTCCAAATCCAACTGACAATTATTCAGACATAAAACACAGACATTGACTTAATAAAAAAAACAACTAAGCTCCCAACAGTAAAGCTTCATTCAAAAGAACATACAGAACATTTGTTATAAACTATTCAATAGTTCCACCAAACATCTGCTAGCAATGGGCTTTCTCCAGAGCGAGAGGCTGAGAAACATAGATAGAGCTTTTAAATATGCAATATCTTACCCTGGCACTGGAATCCTTGCTTGCCAATGCCCCTGTGGAGAAACAAGCAAAAAAAACATTATTTGCATAGGCAATACAAATAGTAAACAACAGCCATTGGTCAAAGCAGTATTGCACTGGGACTGGGTAATCAACTGTTTGTCTAACTGGAAACAACATGTTAGAAACTCACCAATCATGTTGTCATATCATGTTCTATATAATTGTATATGCAGTTCAACATTAGATTCCATATCATTTAGCCTTGGTAGATATGGCATAGACAACCCTCAGCATTCCAAAAGATCTACAGATTTCACACCCTTCAACTGGCTGTCTTCAAGTAAAAACTAGTAGCTTGAAGTCAAGGTCAGCTTGAGGTGGGCATGACGAGGCCAAGGCCATGCCAAGCTCTATTTGTGTATTTTGATCTCATAAAGTTTTGCAGAATTTTTGCCAGGGGTCTTCCCGATCACAGTACATGGTTTTACTCTTAAAATAAAATTGGTGTTTATACATGAACTCAAATTCTACTCCAGTACCTGGTGGGAGATGCCTTGAGTTGACATCCTACATCAGTGGAGGAACAAACTTTTCATTACAGAAGGGAAGGTCAACTATTACAACATAGATTACATCAATGTTACACCTAACCTAGGTAAATTATTGTGTTAGGAAGGTGTTGATCAACTGTTATGACATGGACCTTTCATTATTGAAGAACCTTCAACCTTTAATGTATTTATTGCAAAGACAAACACAAATAAGAGGACAGATCTTGTAACGTAAACACAATAGACAAGACGACTTTGCCTTTGGTGCAACATATCAAAAGCAGATAGATCCAACAGAAATTACACCCGTTACAGCACCAGGCTCATTTAATGTCATCAAAGTGTGATGCTCTGCAGCAACTTCCTTGCTGGATGGCAAATTCCCTTTTAGATTATTAATGACTGATAACAGGACCTAATGTATGTGCTTTTATTCATTGACTTGAGCACTGTCTGACACCTTGGGCTTGGTGCTAATTAAATCCTTTCTATATTTAACCAGAAGATGAAAATAGCTGATTAATATGACTTTTTAGTCCATTTTGCAGTACATAATTTACTATAAATATATCTGCCAGTGAGAACTCTCCTAGAAGTAATTTTTTGCAGTCAATAGCAACTTTTATCATTAAAAAAAATTTATTCTAGACAAAATGCAGAGCCAAGAGCTTTACTTTTAATGTTGTACATATAAATTGATTATCGCTGTAAAAGAGCACAATCTGCAGCTTTAGGCACAACACACAGGGGACCAACGGTACTGCAGTGAGCAAGAAGCTAATATAAGTCACCTTAAATGTAACTAGAGGGAGTTTAACCATAGCACTCACTCACAAGCACAGCTTGAAAGATTCACTGTGCAAGTCTGGTATATTTACTGCAGCTTGCAGCCTACAGGCATGCAAAGTACATATGACATAAACAAGTGCTTAATAACTCAGCTGCAAAAGAGTCTCTCTCTGAGCTAAACACCTGCCAGGCTCCATCACAATTTTTTTGAAGGATAATCAAGACCTGAGCTGGTGGCTGCTGCAGCGTGTATCCCTTTAATTAAGAGGAAATGTTAATTAAAAATAACCATAATGAAGGAACACTGATGGGTGCAGATCCAAGAGAAACCCCTACTCTCGCCTTGGAATCATGAGCTAAGAGATAAAGGTCAACCTAAGGCCTTTTAATAACATGCGATGTGGTCTACTCTAATCCTTTCCCTATACATGAAAGTAAAGTTCAGTCCCAAACTCTAAATATCCCTTATTATAATCTGGGTTAGGAAAAAAAAAGGACAAAAATAGAGAGTGCAGAGTATCTACAGAAAAAACTCAAAGGCAGTCAACACCCTGTGATACTCCTTCTGTCTCTGGCTAGTATATTTCTGTATTTATTTGTGAGGTTTCTTCAGTTATTGTTACACCAGGATTAAATGCACAATTGAGACTGGCCATTATTTAGTTACTTTACTGCATTTCCAAGAAAAGACCCAGGCCTTTTTCCAAAGACAAGAGAAACAGACTCCCCTAATCCCCTATGTGAAGAAGTATGGCTGATCTAAGGGAGGAAGATATGTCATTTATAATTAGGTGCCAATTCCTTACTCATATGTCGTTAATCTTCCTAATAGCTTATTTACGCAAAATGTAGATGAGGGTTAATATGCGTACAATGAAGGAAATATGTTAATATTACCCCTGCTTTTTTATGAATTGCATATGATTAACCCAAGCATAAGGAACTGTTTTGCCTATTCACAAATTGTGTAAAGAAAATGGATTTTAAGGGAAGTCATAAAACCCTGCAATGCCTCAATATACAGTATACTGTACATATGGCAACTTTGAAACTAGATATACTTTTAGCTGAAAACCCACCCAGGAAGGAATTCATATGACATCAAAAAGCCCTGTACTGGGACAATATATTAGCTGTCTTGGTGAATCAATTTTGTGATGTGACTAATACTTGCAAGTATTTTGATAGAATTTGAGATATCTGGAAGTATTGTTTCTTTAGCAGCTATAGCAGGAATCTATCCTAACCTGAATTAAAGAATTATCCTTGTAATCCAAATGGGAGCAGAGAACTGCCCTTCTAACCCTACCTGAGGCAAGGAACTAATCTTGTAATTGAACCTAAGGTAGTGAATTACCCTTTTAATCCAACTTGGTGCAGGAAACTAACCTTGCAATCCAACATGGAGTAGGGAACTACCATTGTGACCCAACTTGGTGGAGGAAACTACCCTTGTAATACAACATGGAGCAGGGAACTACCCTTGTGACCCAACCTGATGCAGGACACTACCCTTGTTATTCAATGTCAAGCAGGGAAATCCCATTGTGAGCCAACCTGGTGCAGGAAACCACCCTTGCAATCCAACATGGAGTAGGGAACTACCCTTGTAACCCAACCTGATGGAGGGAACTACTCTTGTAATCCAACATAGAGTATGGAATTACCCTTGTGACTAATCTGATGCAGGAAACTACCCTTGTAACCCAACCTGATGGAGGGAACTACCCTTGCAATCCAACCTAGAGTAGGGAACTGTCCTTGTGACCAACCTGATGCAGGGAACTACCCTTGTAATTGAACATGGAGCAGGGAACTACCATTGTGGCACAACCTAATGCAGGACAGTACCATTGTAAATCAATATGGAGCAATGAAATCCCATTGTGACCCAACCTGTGCAGGAAACTACCTTTGTAATCCAACATGGAGAAGGGAACTACCCTTGTAACCCAACCTGATGGAGGGAACTACCCTTGTAATCCAACATAGAGTATGGAATTACCCTAGTGACTAATCTGATGCAGGAAACTACCCTTGTAACCCAACCTGATGGAGGGAACTACCCTTGCAATCCAACCTAGAGTAGGGAACCACTCTTGTGACCAGCCTGATGCAGGGAACTACCCTTGTAATCAAATGTGGAGCAGGGAACTTCCATTGTGACACAACCTGGAGCAGGGAACTACCCTTGTAATCGAACATGGTGCAGGGAAATCCCATTGTGACCCAACCTGTGCAGGAAACTACCCTTGTAATCCAGCATGGAGCAGGGAACTACCCGTGTAACCCAACCTGATGGAGGGAACTACCCTTGTAATACAACATAGAGTAGGGAACTACCCTTGTGACCAACCTAATGCAGAGAACAACTTGTATTTGAACATGGAGCAGAGAACTACACAACCTGATGCAGGACAGTACCATTGTAAATCAATGTGGAGCAGGGAAATACCATTCTGACCCAACCTGTGCAGGAAACTACCATTGTAATCCAACATGGAGAAGAGAACTACCATTATAACCCAACCTGATGGAGAGAGCTACCCCTGTAATCCAACATAGAGTAGGGAACTACCCTTGTGACCAACCTGATGCAGAGAACTTCCATTGTAATCCAACATGAAGAAAGGAACTACCCTTGTGACCCAACCTAGAGCAGGGAACTACCCTTGTAATCCATCATGGAGAAGGGATCTAAAATCATGACCCAACCTGGAGCAGGAAATCACCATTGTAATCCAATATGGAGCAGGGAACTAAAATGTTGACTCAACCTTGACCCTTGTGACCCAAACTGGAGCAGGAAATCACCATTGTAATCCAATATGGAGCAGGGAACTAAAATGTGGACTCAACCTTGGCCCTTGTGACCCAAACTGGAGCAGGGAACTACCTTTGTAATCCAACATGGAGCAGGGAAGTAAAATCATGACCCAACCTGGAGCAGGGAACCACCCTTGCAATCCAATATGGAGCAGGGAACTACTCTTGTGACCCATCCTGGAGCAGGGAACTAGCCTTGCAATCCAACCCCCAAGGGCAGAAATAATAAGAAAACAGCTTTAAATCAGGATTGTCAAAGCCTAACCTTATGAACTGCAACTTCCAACACCCTATGCAAGCCTTGCATCCCTATATGTAGGTATCACTAAGGTAGAAATATTCTAAGAAGCACAGGCATTTGAAATAGTTTGAGTGTTACAGGGCAACCCTTTTGAAATAAAAAATAACAAAGTGGTATAAAGGTGATACCTTATTTGCTAAGATAATGAGAAAATCCAAAACTATTCCGTAGTGCTGGAATTAGTGATATATACTGTAGAAAACAGGGACATCCAGACATCCTGACTATAATTGCATCATACACGTGTTTCATTACAAATTATTATTCAAAAAAAACGTTTAAAAATGTAAGCCGATTTCTGATCCATTTTGTGCCAAGACAGAATCACACATTTCATACCATTATTCACAGAAACACATCAGGAACATTTATTTCACAATGTGCCGAAAGGAACTGGCAAAAATGAATTTAAAGCTTCAATGAGCCGCACTGAATTTCCCTAATTGTAAGTGTAGATAAGCGCCCGAAACATAAGAACGCTTTGAACTCCCACAGGACTGATGGATCAAGGGTAATTATTTGTGATCTCTATTGAGCCATATATTATTTATATAATACTGTACAGACACTCTCGGGCTTTGCGCACACCTCGGTTTCCAACCGTTGCGGGTGCAAACTCTTTTATTACAGCCATAGGTTTGCACGGAAATCAAGCAGAATATTCTAACAATTCCTGACAGGAAAAGTGCACAGTTATACCTGGTACATAACTGGGATAGTTGCACAGCGGGACTACTTCACAGTTGGAATAGGTGCCCAACCTCAATAAGGTGCATAGGGGCAAATTAACTAAAAAGGGCAAATTTTAGATTCCAGAAACTGCGCCACACTTTGCGCAACTTTGCCAGACATTATGCTTCAAATACGTATATCTATCAAAATTCAGTTTTTTCTCTAGCGTTACTTTCTTCTGAGCGAAACTTCGTTAAAATACATTAACATAACATAGCTCACGTCAGTTTAAATATGGCGGGTACATACGGGTCATATATATGTCTTTATTGGTGATTGTTGGTGAAATTGCTGGAAGTGGCCTCTTATTATTTTTATTATATGTCCAAGGAAACAAAATAAAGACAAAAGAGATCCTCTAATATCCTAGAAATGAGCCCACTCTAAAACAAATGTGGCATGAGCTTCAAATAGTTAAACTTGTAAACATAATCTCACGTTAAACTATGAGTTTCTATGATGTAACTGACATAATAGTTTTGAGGATGTAGCTTCATCTTCTCAATTCCCTGGTGAAACCAAATCTGGTGAAAAGGGTAACGAATTGGTAATTTCAAACTGATCAATTTGCAGAGAAAAAGGAGCGAAAATTTGCCTGGCGAAGCGGTGCAAAACTTATCTTGCCATGAGCTTTTTCGCTAGCTAATTATCTGCTTTGCATTTCAGTAAATTGGTGATGACCATGTGAATTGTCATTTTGGCGAATTTTCGCTAGTAAAGCCCACTTCACCCTTTAGTAAATCTGCTAAATAGCTGGAATCAGTGCACACATGGAATGGGACACACAGTTGGAATAAGTCCACAATTGAAATACAGTAGGTGCACAGTTAGAATAGGGCACATAGTTGGAATCAGTGTACAGATACAATGGGGTGCTTAATTGGGAGAGGTACACCGTTGGAATAACTCCACAATTGGAATACAGTAAATGCACAGTTGGAATAACTCCACAGTTGTTATATAGAAGGTGCACAGAACATATACAGCTGAAAAAAGTGAACAGTTTGGGCAGGTTCACAGTTGACAAAAGTGCACGCTAGATTCACAGCTGGTATAGATGCACAGCTGGAGCAGTCAGCATGATTTTCATATGTTATATAATATGTGAGTAGTCAGAGCAAACTATATTGCTTGTACAAGTGCACAGTGGAACAGCTGCATAATTGGAAGAGGTGCACACTTGAAATAGATTCACAGTTAGTGGCGTAACTAGTCAGTGCAAAGGCCCTAACCCCACAAAAAATCCTTGGATGGACCTGGTGCTCAGCAATTCTAACCCGGCCTTGTCCACTGGCCACTTCCCCGTCTGCGTTGCCTGCATCCCCCACACCCCACCTGCAGGTAAGACAGCGACTGGGGAGAGGCGATTTCTTTACAACTATAGGAACAAAGAGGAATAAGACCCTGTGTTCTGGGCTGCCTCCCCCACATGACTGCTGAGTCTGCTTTCTCTATAGTTACACCAGTGTGCACGGTTGAAATACAGTAGATACACAATTGCAATGAATGCACAGCTGAAATAGTTGCAGATTTAGAATAGATGTCTGGTATAACATGTGAGTAATCGGAGGAATTGATTTAACAGGTATGCATGAAAATTTGGTCTTTATTGAACCCTACACAAATCTCTGCAATGCTTCCCACTCCTACTCTAGACGGTAGGCAATTTGATAACTAAGGTTTGCTTGGATAAAATGGGCTAACCCCATGCAACCAGGGGTGTAACTACCAAGGGTGCAGGGGGTGCGATCTACAATTTTCAGTAAACTTTACAGACAAACAATACTCTAAATATACAACATCTCTCAGTATTGACAGATAATCCTTTTTTTTTTTTTAAACTAGGCTCATATGGACCCCGTATGCCGCATGAAGTCCGCTTTGATTTCTGTGCAACTGAATTGATTAGTAGACATTTAGGCTAATTAGTAGTAGTAGTCGTAGTAGTAGAAGCTGCAGCCATCTTTGATCTGATGATATGACGACCAGCTGGAAATGCACTAACGTATGTATCATATACATTACACACCAGCCCCTGCTGACATGCTATCATTAGAGGTAGAATATGTGGAACATTAAATGGGTACCTTGCTTGCTTCTGTGCCATGTGAACACCAATATCTTACATATCTAATATGCATTCAAATTTATTGATAAGTGGCAGTTGTGGGCAGCAGGAGGGCTCAATGGCTGGCAGCACGGCGGGTCTGAGGCTCAATTCCAGCCTGGTCACTAGGAGGTATTTGCATGTTCGTCTTCTGCTGTGGGTTTCCTCCCACGTTGCACATGCAGGCAGGTTAATTGATTCCTGATCAAACTGACCCCAGTGAATGAATGAGATAGGGACCTTAGATTGCAAGCTCTGCTGGGGCAGGGTCTGATGGGAATGATATGGCTTCCAATTCAAAATCTTAAAGGGATTCTGTCATGATTTTTATGATGTCTTTTTTATTTCTAAATGACACCGTTTACACTGCAGATAATTCACTCTACAATATAAAATTTCATTCCTGAACCAGCAGGTGTATTTTTTTAGTTATAATATTGGTGTGTAGGTGCATCTCAGGTCATTTTGTCTGGTCGTGTGATTTCAGAAAGAGCCAGCACTTTAGGATGGAACTGCTTTCTGGCAGGCTGTTGTTTCTCCTACTCAATGTAACTGAATGTGTCTCAGTGGGACCTGGATTTTACTATTGAGTGCTGTTCTTATATCTACCAGACAGCTGTTATCTTGTGTTAGGGAGCTGCTATCTGGTTACCTTCCCATTGTTCTGTTGTTAGGCTGCTGGGGAGGAGGGAGGAGGAGGGTGATAACTTGCAGTACAGCAGTAAAGAGTGACTGAAGTCACATGAGTCACATGACAAGTCACATGACTGGGGGCAGCTGGGAAACTGGCAGTATGTCTAACCCCATGTCAGATTTCAAAATTAAATGTAAAAAAATCTGTTTGCTCTTTTGAGAAATGGATTTCAGTGCAGAATTCTGCTAGAGAAGCACTATTAACTGATGTGTTTTGAAAAAAAAAAAAAGTTCCCATGACAGTATCTCTTTAAAGTTTACTGTGCATTACAGATATTCCGCTGCCATGCCATATACGCGAGTTGTCTGTAACCTTCTCAAGGTGCGGGCACTGGATGCCATGCTGTTACCCGCTGTCTATGGCAGCTGAGATCATACAGAGCCACATTGTATGGAGACAGATAAAAGAAAACAGTTGCAGCCGTGGCCATCCAATGCCCATATTATACTGGGATACAGGACCCCCCCCAGGTATTTATGTGTTTGTGTATATAAAATAATATTTACGTATGTGAAATACAAGTGCATTTAAGAGATGTGACTGTAGCAGCACCCGTGCTCTTTAGGCAGCGGAATATAATGTCGCCCTGTTCCTGGATAAGCTTATTATCATTATTAATGGCTGGGTATTGTCAGAGGAATCTCCATAGAATTCCATCACTGAAACATTCCAGCAGGGCTGATGTTACAGTCACAGGCAGTATCTACTTATATATAATATGTACTGGGTTTTCTAGTTTATAGGTGCACCTTATAAAGATCTGTATGTGCACTACAATTCCCATCATCCACAGCCGGAGCTGACTGGAGGGGGTTCACCCAGTTTATCTAACCCTGATTTGAATACATGGTAGTTTAAGGCTGTAGCAGATCTTGACTGTCAGTTACTTGTTGATCTCGTCAACCAGTTTCAAAAAGCTGAACGAGGATGGACAGTCATGTAAATTGCCAGGGAGGGGGGCAGCTGTATTCCCTGCCTTAGTCTCACCTTCCCCCCCTACTCTTAATAATACAGTGGGGGGGTATATAGGGGTATATGACAGCACCCTTTTCTGTTTGGATTCAAGCTTTCTATTACTTCTCAAGCCTAAAGAGGGCCATACAGGGGCCGATAAAAGCTGCTGCCAGACTGAGTTGGCAGTTTACTGGCCCATGTGTGGGGCCCTCCAACGGGATTCCCTGATTGATATCTGTCCGAAAGTCGGTCAGATATCGATGGGGCAGGGTTATAGATCGTGGCTGCATCTGTCCATAGATCTGACCGTTTGTATTGGCAGCATTATGATCAGCCCGATTTCGCTCACCTCAATGTGGGCATATCAGGGTGAGATGCGCTTGTTTGGCGAAACGAGCGGATCTCTAAATGTATGACAACCTTAAAGGGGACCTGTGTAGCTCTCCAGCTGTTGCAGGGCTACAACTCCCAGCATTCTGGCTCTGTAGTTTAGCAACAGGTTGAAATTATAGAACAGAAAGAGAGAGAGGGTGGCACTGGGCAATACAGTCAGGGTGTCAGTTTAACAAGCATTGGACCTACCAGATGAAGTCAGTGCAGTGGCTGCAGAAGGTGGGCTGCTTGAAGAACCTGGCAGTGAACTTGTGGCTCTTCACCTCGTGCACCAGTTTCTGCCTGAGGGCCCCCTTCCGACAGAACAAGGGTTTGACAAAAGGTTGCTCCACGTCCGAGCCAGTGCACACCTGAGCCATCTCTTCCAGATCTCCGATGCGACTGCTGCCTGCGCGATTTCCAGATTCCCCCAGATGCAGCGATAAGAGAGAGTGCAAAGAAACCAAAGGGAAGCAGGTGGAAGAGATAGAGAGAGACGAGTTGTGGGAATCACTGATGCACAGGGACTAATTGAGAGTGCGACTCTACCGCTGCCGTCTGTCACACTGCAACAATATGCAGCTGAGAAGCAGAGCCCGTGGGCTGCAACTGGAGCTTAAGGAGAGAATGGGAGAGGGGGCAGCTCTTGTACAGATCCCTCTAAAGGAGGGGACTTTCTCCCTGTCTCACACAGCAAAACAGGAGGAGTTTTCTTTAAAGAGATAAGACTTTAGGGAAAACACGTGACATATACAATATATATATATATATATATATATATATATAACACATAATACACAAAAGCCATGATTATCCTCCTAGCGAATATATTCTTATAAAACGGTGCTTAGTGATGCCATCAGTTATCTGGTACTTAGTGATATCTTTATTTATTTTTTTTTGCCAGGACTCATTGAAATGCCTGTTTTATAAGAAATGCAATCATAAATATAAAATATGAGGATTTAGAGGTTATTAAAGGGGTTGTTCACCTTTGAGTTAACTTTTAGTATGGTGTAGAGAGACAATTTGCAATTGGTTTTTATGTTTTTTATTATTTGTGTTTTTTGAGTTATTTAGCTTTTTATTCAGCAGCTCTCCCTTTTGCAATTTCAGCAGTCGGGTTGCTAGGGTCCAAATGACCTTATCAGCCATGTATTGATGTGAATAAGAGACTGGAATATGAATAGGAGAGGCCTGAATAGAAAGAGTAATAAAATGTAGCAATAACAATACATTTGTAGCCTTACTTTTGTTTTTTAGATGGGGTCAGTAACCCCCATTTGAAAGGTGGAAAGAGTCAGAAGAAATAAACAAATAATTAATAATAATTAAATATATATATATATATATATATATATATATATATATATATATATATATATATATATATATATATATATATATATATATATATATATATATATATATATATATATATATGTCCACAAAAGCACTCACAGCAGTCGCCATCAAGCGTGTAGCAACAAATCTTTATTGGTGCATGGTGTATCAACTCGTTTCGGCTCACAAAGAACCATCGTCAGGATAATGACCGGAAGTGCGGCACATAATTAAATAACCCCCTTATCCAATCAGGGTGGAACCCTAATTAAAACATCACATATAAGCAAACCATTCTGTTATAATTATAGAAAGTGAATATAATAATCTCACACCCGTTAGGTGACCATTATTCATGTAAATATATCAATTATCCCTCTGTGCAGATTTTGGGACAGGCTTATAAAGGGTCATTAATTGGGAATGGAAGACACATGTGGATAATGAGGCAGGGGAGAAAGAATATATTTCAAGTCTGTCCAGAGCAGTGTCTAACATGAGGACCGAGATCCTCCAGTGGCTCACCCTGGTAATGCAGAACCTCCCAACAACAGGGACTAGGGTTCGATTCCTGGCTGTTGCTGACATTACCCCCACCCAAAGGATTGACCTCAGGGCGATCCCAGGGTCAGGTGGGTACATGAGTTCAAAGAGAAAACTCTTGAAATGAAAACTCTTGAAATGATGCAGTAGCTAGATTGTCCAAGCAAGCAGAGTCAGGAGCCGAAGAGGATTTGCCAGAGTCAGGAGCCAGGGGACCACCTGATACCACTTCTGGAACCGGGGGACCACCTGATGCCACTTCTGGAACCGGGGGACCACCTGATGCAGGAGTCCAAACAGGTAAGTTGCCAGGATCGGGAGCCAGAATAGAGGAGTAGCCAGGGTCGGAAGCCAAATCAGAAGAGTCGCCAGGGTCGGAAGCCAAATCAGAAGAGTCGCCAGGGTCGGAAGCCAAATCAGAAGAGTCGCCAAAGTCAGCCAGCAGAGCAGAAGAATCAGCCAAGGCACCCATTACAGGTGGCGGACCAGCAGAGGCACCCATTACAGGTGGCGGACCAGCAGAGGCACCCACTACAGGTGGCGGACCAGCAGAGGCACCCATTACAGGTGGCGGACCAGCAGAGGCACCCATTACAGGTGGCGGACCAGCAGAGGCACCCATTACAGGTGGCGGACCAGCAGAGGCACCCATTACAGGTGGTGGCTTGCCCAGGACAACAGGAAGACCATCATGAACAGCAACAAGACTGGTAGACTCTGGAGCACCAGAACTATCAGATCCCGTAGCAGGTACGGCAGGTCTAGAAGTGGATTTGTCCTTGGGCCCAGAGGCCACAGTACACAGGTCCTCACAGACTGAAGCCGGCAAGGCTGCTGGCTCGGAGGCTGGAAGCGGCAAGGCTGCTGGCTCGGAGGCTGGAAGCGGCAAGGCTGGAGGCTGGAAGCAGCAAGGCTGCTGGCTCGGAGGCTGAAGTACTGGCACAGGAGCTGGAAGCTGAACCACTGGCACAGGAGCTGCAGGCTGGAAGGCTGCAGGCACAGGAGCTGCAGGCACAGGAGCTGCAGGCTGGAAGGCTGCAGGCACAGGAGCTGCAGGCTGGAAGGATGCTGGCACGGGAGGCAGCTTTCGGGGAACCGGCACGGGAGGCAGCTTTCGGGGAACCGGCACGGGAGGCAGCTTTCGGGGAACCGGCACGGGAGGCAGCTTTCGTGGGAACCGGCACGGGAGGCAGCTGTCGGGGAACCGGCACGGGAGGCAGCTGTCGGGGAACCGGCACGGGAGGCAGCTGTCGGGGAACCGGCACGGGAGGCAGCTTTCGGGGAACCGGCACGGGAGGCAGCTTTCGGGGAACCGGCTGGGAAGCCATCACTGGAACCGGCTGGGCTGCTGGAACCGGCTGGGAAGCCATCACTGGAACCGGCTGGGCTGCCGGAACCGGCTGGGCTGCTGGCACAGAGCCTGGGATGGGAGAGAAGTTTGGCTGGGAAGCCGGCCGTGGTATATTAGAAAAAGAAATAAACTGTGGTTCAGGCCTGAGACCCAGGGAGGCTGATTTATGGGAAGCAACAGGCTTAGAAGCAGACTGGGAGATAACTGGAGAGTGCATTGCAGGCAGATACTGGGAGACTGACCGACCCTTAAATGTAGTGGTAAATGCAGTTTGAACTTCATCGTCTGAATCCACATCTTCCCAGTCTTCATCATTACAGGCATCATAGTCACTCTCGTCATAGGGTATAACAGGTTGATAGATATTTTTGAGGCCAACAAGTTGGGAATATCTTGGCACTGGAGGGGTAAGTTGAAATGGCTTAACAAAGCCTTGAACGACAGGAGAACTTGAGGAGGAAAAAATGTCGGAAGGGACTGGCCATAAATCACCCGTGAAGGTTGTTTTCAAAAAAGAAAGAAATGAACAGGGGTCTTCCAAAAAGTGAGCTTCTTCATCAATGCAAGCCTCTGCCCACTCTTGTGCTTTACCCCCTAAGAGGAATATCATAACGAGTCTGCTCTTCATAGAGTCTGGAGTCTGCTTGACAAAAGGAATAGAGGCAAATTTCTTACATGCGAGTAGAAAGTCAGAAAAAGTTCCCTCTTCTCCTTCATATTTTTTAACTGATGAGAGCCACTGAGCAGAGAGTTGCAGTTCACCCTGTTCAGGTGATATAGAGGGGTTAACAGCAGGCTCCTTATTGTGCGGCTTGATTATACTGTCAGGTTTGGGTGCTGATGAATGGAGCCTATATGCTGGATAACCCAGGTGATACACATTTACTGCAGGTTTAACAGCAAAAGCCATGTTATGATAAAGGAGTTTTTAATGGAGATGAAATGAAATATCAATAACAGTATAAACTGAAAGATACAACCTGGGTAAAGGCAAAGCAAAGTCCAATAAACAGGCGGAGAAGGTCTGGGCAGGCGGCAGGCAAGCAAGGTCCAAAGAGAAGGCAAGGTCAAAGGCAGGCAGCGTTCAAGCAGGGTCGAGATAACAGGCCGAAGGTCAAACCAGGGAATCCACAGAGAAAGGAATTGGGGACCAGGTGGGAACAGGAATCAGGAGTCGAGGCAGGGAACACAGGAACCAGGCAGGGGACACAGGAGTCAGGAGTCGCGGCAGGGGACACAGGAGTCAGGAATCAGGAATCAGGAGTCGCAAGTAAGGGGCTGGATCGGGCTCAGGAGCTCAGATAATCAAGCCAGGATCTTAGGGCAGGGACAGGCTTATAAAGGGTCATTAATTGGGAATGGAAGACACATGTGGATAATGAGGCAGGGGAGAAAGAATATATTTCAAGTCTGTCCAGAGCAGTGTCTAACATGAGGACCGAGATCCTCCAGTGGCTCACCCTGGTAATGCAGAACCTCCCAACAACAGGGACCAGGGCTCGATTCCTGGCTGTTCCTGACAGCAAATAATGTAGAGCTCTCTTTGAAGAGTTCCAAGCTGGACCCACAAAGTATATATCTCAGAGCTTTATTTAAAAAGTTGAAAACAGGGCCCACTATGGAACACATCATAGAATTTAGGTGGGGGGAGTGGGCCCCAATACAGAAGAAAAACATCGAATTTGGAGCTTTATTTAAGGGGTTAGAAGTAAGCCCTCCTGAGATACACAAAAGTCAAAGCTTTTTTTAGTGGGGTATGAGCAAGGTATGGGGTGAATGTTTTTTGTTTTTATTTGGTATCCTGGGTATCAGTTTATTCACCCTTATTGTTTTGATCCCTTGATTGGACCTTCACTCTCGGTTTCCTGTGCCTTTATCACTGATAACACATGAGATTACGTTATAATCCCAAAAAAAACAGACATTATTTCAAAACAACCTTTGCTTCGTCAGCTCAGGGCCTTTGACAATAACTGGCTGCCCAGCAAGAGGCAAGTGGCTTCTCAGGGAGTTGCAATGAAACATAACGAGTGAAGCCTATTTTAGTGCACTGTCTACTTCATTCCCTACATATGATTGCTTTGCCTTCTCTGACCTCTCCTTCTAAATCTTTCACTGCCTGATATTAGGCTGCATCCACCATCCTTTTTGACTATTTACTTTCTGAAACCAACAATCAAACATGTCCTCTTTTCAAAAATTGAGGCTTCTAAAGTGTTATAAAGACAAATATACAGTATAATTGTGTACATATCTTCCTTGTACTTGCAGATGATTATCTTTAGATGTTGTCCCTCGCTTCCCTACTGCAGTACAAGGCAAGGCAAAATAACGATAATTGGGAAGTGTTGATGAAATCACTTGCAATAAAAGAAAGTACCCTTCATGGAGCAATCTCCTTGTGTGCCTTAGTATTCAGGTTGAGTTCCCAGAACAGAGTCAGGTTGTTTCCATTTTGCGCACATCCCCTGCCCGCTGGTGATTTTAATCCATATCCAATAAAGTATTTACGGTTTTAATGCTGGTTCCCTGAGTGTCTACTGTTCCGGTGGAGTCCGTTTCTGATTTTTTGCAAGTTGTTGTATGCCGCGGCCAGAGCGGTTCCTTCAGGACACACCGGCATGCAGATTCCCTGCTAATGGGCTCACTCCGTCAGTTCTTTACTGCTCCTGTGAACTCTTCGTTGATTCAGGTTGTTTCCATAGAAGACAATAGGAGACTTCAATTTTGTCTGCCACCATCGGAACAGACTGTTTTCAGCACAAAAATTCACCTGTACTAGCTGTACTAGCAGCAGTAAGCAACCCCACCGGAGTCCCACAGAAACGTCAAGTTCAAGAAGTTCCACAGAAACTTCAAGTTGAAAAGGTCCCACAGAAACTTAAAGAGGTCCCACAGAAACTTCAAGTTGAAAAGGTCCCACAAAAACTTCAAGAGGTCCCACAGAAACTTCAAGTTCAAAAGGTCCCACAAAAACTTCAAGAGGTCCCATAGAAGCTTCAAGTTCAAGTGGTTGCACAGAAACTTCAAGTTCAAGACATCCCACAGAAACTTCAAGTTGTTCACATTGTGGCCCATTGCTTACTTACAATAACTGTGACTACTTTCTTATTTGAGCTCCGCTTCCATTTCCTAAAACACATCTTGAGCCCTAAGCGCCATTATTTCTAAAATAAATGGTTTAAAAAATTGGGTTTCTAGTTTATTTGGCTGAGAAAAGTTGAGGTCTACCAGATGGTAGAAAATGATGTTGTGGTTGGTTTCATTGAGCCATAATGTCTTTTCAACTCAAACTATATAGTGTTTGCTGTCCCAATAAGTTCTTTCTCTTTTTATGTTCCTCACTACAGAGGAGGGTGCCCCCATGCCCCCCCCAGCATCAAATACCAAGGACATACTGTTATTTTTTCAGTATATAAATCGGGCAAATGCAACATTAACAACTGGACGGAGAATGCAACATAGACTTCCTTAATGCATGTAATAATTATAGTAATGGGAGGAATGGGAGGAGGGGCACTGTCCCTAAATTACTAGATGATCTTGGCCCTTGTTTAAGATGTCACTTACTATCAATGAGCTCTCAGCAGATTTATCTGTTTCTGGTCTGGGGCCTTTTTGCAGGTTCTCATGATTACAAACACAAACCTTGTATGTAATGTCCCTGCAGCAGTTCCTTATGATGATTTGTATCTGGTCATAATGTATGTCTATACGTTTGGACTGTTCTTCAACACTGTAAAAAGTCAAAGATAAGGATGAGTTGCCATATGACTTTTATTTACTCATCATACCCCTCTCATTTTGACTCCCCCTCCATTTATGGTCTCCTTTCTGGTTGTATCCCTAGCTATGCCTTCTCTATTGTCCCTTCCCTAAATTCTTCTTTGCTTCCTGTTGTGTCTCTCTTATTCTCTCTGCTCTGCATCTACATATTACAAATACTTTAGCAGTGGGCCGTACATGCAAATGTCCTTATGGGCCTTTCATTTCAACAGAACTGCTGATCCGGTAGCTTTCCTTCTTCAGTTTATTGGCAGGAAAATGGGCAAATACACTAAGGACACAATCCTCTACTTAATCACACAGGTAATCATACATCATCCTGAAAGCACAGTCTATCGCTAAAGGAGTTAACCTCATAAATCAGATCTCCATGGCTTGTACTGTGGTACCCAGCATTCTTGGTTGCTACGCAACTCTTACCATCTGCCACAATGCTTTGCAGCTGGAGATGCACGCTCTTTCATTTCTGCTCACTTTCATCATCAATAACCTTTCAACTATGCGAAATATTGTAACAAATGGTTGCACGACCAGTCTCAGTAAGTTACAGGGGACCTTTAGATACTCTGCTCAGTATACGTTCTGCTCTTCATTAGGATCCTGTCTTCCTTATCTTCTTCTTCTGGCCTCACTCAGTTTTTGTTTCTTCCTCTATTCCTCACCCTATTCCTATATGACATCTTTCTTGTCTTATACTCATATCTGCTGCACCCTTGTCCTCATTTTAAACATTTCATGAGTGACTCACTATTGGGCAATGTTTTTCTTTATAATATAAATTATAATGACATCCTCTGGAATATAGCTAAGGCCTCACCTCGAAATGCAATCAGTACTGCATAATTAGAAAAATGATGGACACTGGGCAGGATTCAGATAGCTTAGTCCCCCAGGCAGATTCTAGTTATCCCCTTGACACCCCACTTGAGCCGTGTATTGTTTTACTGTGCTGTCAAGTGCAGGTCAAGCCAGAATAATATAATGAAGGAGGACAATAATTTTTGAAACCTTAATCACCTTTGAATCGCCTTAAGATGAAGGTACCATCTTTCTGAGGTTAGTCAGTCCAGGACCCCTTATTGGGCAGAATCAAAAAAGACTAATTAGACTATAGATGAGGACCCAAGGCTGAAAGCCAACTCCAGTCAAATATAGGGATGAGGCCTGGACTGTAGTGATGTGTGAGAAAAACTCAACCCACCACTTACCGACAAAACATTAATCCACACCAGACCCTAACCTGCAAAATGTGTCCATTGTAGGACTTGCACCCAGCCATCTTCCCGCTCTGTATGCTACTTGTGTGTGCTCTTATGGTTCCAAGACAGGGAATCTTCAGGAGCAGCGGAGGAATGTACTTCCCCAGTGTGAGCTGCACACAACCCTAACCCACAATTGTCACCCAAATGTCATCTCGAACCAGCCCAACCCTTGGTCAACCTGGGGGTTTCAGGTCAACCTGCACATCACCACTGAACTGTCATTAAATCTGTAGATTCTGGCAAATGCCAGAAGGGCTCCTATAAGATGCCATAGACAGTAACTATTCATTGGGCCTATGGAGGGATGTTTATGCCTCTGAGCACTTGAAATGCCAGGGCCTATTTTGAATCTCAGTCAAAACCTGGTTGAATGCTCTTTTGAATATCGTTGGAACACTATGATGCACCAATGCATTTACCCAAAACATAATGTTAATTTTATTTTGCAACTTCTAGTAGACTGATCAATATTAATTGCTAATAGGTTGCAACTGGCAACAGCACATGCCTAGTTCAGCATCTGTAGTTATAAATGTTTTTGTGGTTCTGTTACACTTTTAGGAACTTTTATGGCATATTGGGAGAGAGGCATAGAGGCAGCCAAACTAATGGTTGTGTAGATCTGTCATTGCTGTGGATCACAGGCACTTGTACAACCTCCATAATTATAATCCACCACAAACAAGACATGGCCCATGCACATCATTAGGTCTCAATGCCCATGGTAAGGCTGCTGTAGGCTTATCCCTTTGTATGTGTGTGTGTATATCTCGTTGTCCATGTGTCTTGATAACAATAAATGTCCAATTATACCGTCCAAAAAACCCTTCCTTGTGGCTACAGAATAAAAGCAGGTCAAAGGCCGTTCTCCTCTGAGACTCATTAGAATACCCTAAGCAATAATTTCTAAATTACTCATCAATACAAGTTGACATATGTTTTGATTGTAATTGTAATAATTACAGACCTCTCACTGTGCAGTGATTTGAGTGTGTTGCAGACGGAAGCAGAATAGTTTTAAGATGGAAACTGTTATTCTTGCAACTGGCTTTGGACATTTCTGCTTAAATACACAATAACTGAAATCTATAACCTAGCTTAGAGAGTAGAATGTTCCCCTGCTTTGAGTCCAAGTAACATGTTTTAGAAATGATTAGAGACCTGATAAGTGTCACAATATTTTGTCCCACAAAATTAAAGGACAAATTCATATTCAGTTGAGATCGAACACCGCTTTAATAAATGGTACAAGCCTTCAATGACAAAGCGTTTTTTGGCAATTTTTTTTTGAGGAACTCCTATCTACTCTATTGCACTTCGCCTGGTAAATCAAGTCTGGTGCAAGAGGTAACGTTCATTAAAATCTGCATCTTAGTGAATTTGCGTAGTTACGTCCAGTCGCCAGAGTGAAAATTCGCCTGGCGTTAGAGTGCAAAGTAGCTCTACAGTCTCCTTCGCTAGAAAATTTACGCCAGCACCCGTTAGTAAATTGGCGAAGTCCCAAAATGACGTCACTTTGCATTAGTCACTTTGCGTTAGTCACTTCGCCCTTTAGTTAATTTGCCCCAATGTCTAGAAAATCATGTAAACATTAAATAAACTGGTTTTGCCAAAAATAAAGATTAATTATAACTAAGGGTGGCCATACACGTAGAGATCCACTCGTTTGGCGATTTTGCCAAACGAGCGGATCTCTCCCCAATAGGGATGTAGCGAACTGTTCTGCTGCGAACTAGTTCGCGCGAACTTCGACCGTTCGCGTCCGCCGAATGTTCGCGAACGTTTGGGAACGTTCGCATTTTGAGTTCGCGTTCGATCGTTCGACCATTCGAATTCCTTCGACCGCTAAAAATCGAACGATTTCCATTCGTTCGAACGATTGTAAGCATTCGATCGAATGAAAAGCATTCGATCGAATGGCTTCGATCGTTCGATTCGAATGAAAATCCTTCGATCGAATGATTAAAATCCTTCGATCGTTCGAATAGAACGATTTTAGTGGGTGTTCGAAGTTCGCGAACTGTCCGCGAACGTTCGCATTTTTTGCCGGTGTTCGCGAACGGCGTTCGCGAACACCAAATCGACAGTTCGCTACATCCCTGCTCCCCAATATGCCCACATTGAGGAGGGTGATATCGGGCTGATCCGATTGTGGGCCCTAGGGCCCAACGATCGGATCATAATGTAGGCAAAACGGGCGGACGAATTGCGCGACCGCATAAATGAACAGATGCGGCTGCGATCCAAAGGGGATTTGTATTTTGATAAAATGGAGTCTATGGGAGACGGCCTTCCTGTAACTTGGAGCTTTCTGGATGGCGGGTTTCCGAATAACGGATCCCATACCTGTATATAGTATATATGGGTGCACATTCAAGGTGCAATGGGAAACAGCTCATCTTGAAAACATTGTAAAATAAAAAATTTTTGGTGTTCTTGCCCTTAGAAAAGGCAATCTGCAGTTTATTTTTATGTAATAAAAACATTAATTCTTAAATAAATAATTAATCCAAAAAAAAAAAGATTCTGAGTCAGCATGTGTAACATTGGACTGTTTTCATGGATGATATTTGTGTGTATGTTCCTAAACTTGTAGCACTAAGTGGGGCCAAAGTTCAAAAATCAGAGGATGGACGGGCCACAATCACCATAGCCTTTGACACATGTTCTGTTTCAACTCAATGGGGGTCATTTATAAACTTTGCGCAGGGCAGATTGGTTCGCAAAGTGAATATATATGCCCTTCGCATGGTTATATTTATAAAGCTGAATAAGAGGGTGCATACAGAATTGCGAATTTTTTATTCACAATGCGAATGTCTAAAGGGGCTTTATAAATATGTCACAATTCGCAAATTGCGAATCTTTATGTGCACACTCTGCGACTCAATTACGCCACAACTTTGGTGGCGGATAAAATATTCGCAAACTGCGAATTTAAGTTACCGTCAACGCTATTTTCGCGCACAACAACCTCGCACATTGGGTGCGCTCGCGCAAACTCCTGTCTCATTTGCGCGCCATTTGCGAAAATTTATTCACACTGCGAATTCGCAAAAACCGGAAAGACGGGTAGAGCAGTGCAATATATTAGTGCTCAGCAAAAAACATGCGCAATACAACCATTTGCGAAAAATATGCGCTGCGCGAACTTTATAAATGACCCCCATTGTCCTTAGTGATAGTTCCCTTAGATCTGGGCCAGGACCTTTACAGCACACATCTCACTGTTATCAGCAGATCTCCAGAGACTGTTTTTTTGGAGCAAAGTGGATACCATGGGGGAACAAAAAACTCATGGATATTGTGGTTTTGGCCATCGCTATCCTCCAAGTTTCGTTGGTCTTCAGTGAGCAAGATACTGTGAACAATTTATATAGCAAATGTGTTTTTTTGGATGGTTTTCCCAATTAATACAATAAATAGATGCCCTTTACAATAGGATTTATTTAGAAACAATGGGCAAATTTGCACCTGGTCAGTAACCCATGGCAACCAATCAGTAATCAGCATTTTTCAGCCAGCTGCAGCAGCCAATCAATAATTGGTTGCTATGGGTACTGCCCTGGTGCAAATTTGCCCAGCTCCCATGTGTATTGTCAGACTCAAACAAACACTTATTGGGCAGCACCAATTTGGGCATTCCTTTTATATTGTGTATTGCCTGTTTTATGAGGATTTTCTGTTCTTATGTATATTATAAACTAGGCTTTTGTATTGAAGAGCCGACATTATTGTTGTGGATCAAACTCTTTGCCTTGTCGTACTTTCCTTTCCCTGCTATTCATATTTGCTACCAATTTAATTCATGCACAGGCTTTCTCTAAAACGCCACTCAGTATATTGATCTTGAGCTTTATTCCTGGGCTTTCCTAGGGACACATTATAAAGACACCAAAAGAGGGCATGTGATTGACATAACCGAACACCAGAGGGATTCCACAGCAACAGTAAAGGGCATTCTGCTTACAATAAAGGCTAGAAGTATAGAAGTGCGCTGTGCTGTGCTGATAACAGCTGCAGGGATGTTCTCATTGCATTTCATATCCAGGCTGATTCCCTTAAGAGTACAGCTCCCAAAAGTGGGTATATTAGATGGCTTGTTTCTAAAACCCACATCCTTATCCTTATCAACCCATTCAGCCCTTGTACTTGGTGCTTCTTAAAAGTGCCCTCTTTCAGGTGGTCAAATACAGCAAACCTGCATTAATACCAAAAAATAAAAATGTCAAAGCTATATCTTCAAATGGAAAACGGAGTATTAATTGACAATTTAAATGGATGGACATGCTGGGACATGGTGAGCCATATGAGCCAAATGTCTACATAAAGTCTGCTCCATCTGTACTATATCTATAGGTTGTCTTGCAAATAAGCTGACCTTGTTATTGGGGAGCACTATAGCCCTGTAGGGTGGCCTTCTAGGTCAATGTCAAGTAAATATGGTGCTATTGTTGATCTTTTTCTACTGTATCCAGTGATGAAAGGACCATGCGTGTTTACTTACTGTGCTCGATGTATTTCCTGAACAATATCTGTTTATCTTTGGCTTATTAAATCTTATTCATGGCAAAGGGACCAGGGCCTTAGTATCATAGGGCCCGATCTGCACCATTTTGGTTGGGCCCCTAGCCTTCAAAGCATCTCCTATGACCAAGGCTACAAAAAACACCCCAAGTTCTGATATATTCCTTGGGAGCATTTTAATGGAAAAAATCAGTGCTCCCATTGATTACAGGGGCAATATTTTCAAGGAGGCCTATGACACTTCAAGGGTGTCAAACATTAAGTTCTGCAGCTGTTTAGAACTACATAACCTAGCATTCCAAGCAGCTCTTGCCTGCAGGTCAGAACTGGAATAGGCAGTTAACAACTATATACTTGTGTCTACCCAGATCAATCACTAGTCAATAACAGTCGCTTTTTAATTGTATCAAAGACAGCTTCACCCACAGCCCATTCTACCCTATTATCAGTTGATTTTGGTCTTCTATTGATGTTCCTTCAAGATTGGATGTCTGAATTTCTGCATAGAAGTATGTGTTGTTATGCATTGATCTAAGAAAATCGACCTTGTTAGCATCATCTGTTATGAGTCCTTTTGGTGTATAAGGCTAGGTAGGATTCCCATACAGTAGACTTCAGCCAAGGCACAATTTTGTAGCTTGATAAATGCAAAGGCTCAGCTGCTAGATAAATAGAAGATAAAGCTCACCTATAAATAATGTAAAATGATAGCAAATGTATGCAACATTGTTGGCCAAAACCATATGGTGGAAAAAAGCAAACACTATTAACCTTCACAGGTAATGCATGTATAGGCCTTATGTCCATGAAGTGAGCAAAGTAGACCAGCAGGAGTGATATAAAGTTGCAACATTTGCTTAAGCATTAGGATATTCCTGGTATCTAAGATGTGTTTCTTAATATAGTCTATTGCTAGCTGAGGCCATCCAGTTGGTTTTAAGGCAAAGATGGCAGGAGACTTTTCTTACAGTAAGAAGAAATCTAATTTTCTGATTTCATAAAGAGAGCATCTCATTTGGTATATTTCTACGAGGGTGTATTGGTCCAGCCACATTGCATGCCATGGGTAGAAACTGATAAGTTTTATAATTGTGTTAGTTACTCAAACTATGGGGCCACCATGGCGCATATGGTATGGACATCACTATTATAGAACAATTCTAAAGTGGCTGGAGTGGCAGAGGTTTTATTCATTAGGAAATCATTTAGATTCTACACTTGCACCTTGCTGGCCTTACACTGGTAGCCCTAAATCCGGGGGTCCACAACCCTATTTTACCCATGAATAATATTCAGATATAATAAGAATTGAGGAGCAACACAAGCATAGGTAGCCCCTGTGTAGACTGGTAGCCTTCAGGAGGCCCTGTTTAGTAGTACACCTGGTTTTTATGCAACCAAAACTTATTTCCAAGCCTAGAATTTAAAAATAAGCACCTGCTTTAAGGCCACTGAGAGAAACATCCAAAGGTTTGGTGAACAACATGTTGCCTCCAAGCCACTGGTCGGGCATCACTGCCCTAGATAAAGGACATCTAGAAAAGGTTTCAGCAAGTTCAGTTACATCAGACTTATCATTTTAAGATACTGTATATCATGCCCTGGAGAAATGAAAACCTTTATTGAGATATACTGTAGGACAGATGGTTAGAATACAGATACGTTGTGTTGGATACAATGGTTTTAGTTCTTACACATAGAGATAAATAGGGGTCAAATGCTGCTCGTCCCTATCAACAGAACTATGGAATCAAAACCTCTCTCACTGGACGCCTATCATAGGTAGGTGCTGGTTGGACAGATGCAAACTTTAAATGTAAAAATATATATATTCACTTTATTTGTCCTTTTATTTAGGTCATGGTGACATAGAGAACAACAGGAATCTGAGAAGGTAGAAGGGGGTTAGTATAACTAGAAATCAAGTAAGGAGAAATAGGGCACCAAACCCAAAGATCTCAGTTCCCCATTACAGTGCACAGTGCACACTGGTGCTTTACTAATTTGGTATAAGTGTTAAAGCCCACCCAAAGGATGCAGGATACCACTTCTTTTTATATAGTATGGCAGAAATCCCCAACCAGTGGCTCATGAGCAACATCTTGCTCTCAGTGGCCTCAAAGCAGGTGCTTAGTTTTGAATTCCAGGCTTGGAGGCAAGTTTTGGTTGCAAAAAAACAGGTATATTGCCAAACAGAACCTCCTGTAGGCTGCCAGTCCACAAAGGGGCTACCAAATAGCCAATCACAGCACCACCCAGGAACATTTTTATGCTTGTGTTCAGGCCCGGACTGACAATCTGTCAGTTCGGGCAATTTCCCGAAGGGCCGCTCCATTTTTTTGTGAAATGGGCCTCTGCTTTATGGCGATTTGAGGTAGAGAGACTTTACAGCGTGCAGCCGTGCACGCTGTGATTCTCCTTCACAGACACAGCAAGCAGCTGCATGTTCCTTCCTCCTCCCTCCTCCCATCTCCTAAGATTAGTCAGGAAGTCAAAGTCCCTCTGATTGGCCAGCAGACGGGGTGGGAGGAGTCTGAGGGTTCCGTGCTGTTTCAGGAAGCTCCTAGGAGAGGTAGGGGTGTCTGTGTTTGTGTCTCTGTGTGTGTGTGTCTCTCTGTGTTTGTGTCTTTGTGTTTGGGTTCCCTGTGTTTGTGTTTCCCTGTGTTTGTGTGTGTCTCTGTGTGTGTTTCTTTCGGTGTGTGTCTGTGTTTATGTGTGTCTCTCTGTGTTTGTGTGTCTCTGTGTGTGTTTCCCTGTGTTTGTGTGTGTCTCTCTGTGTTTTTGTGTCTTTTTGTGTGTGTGTGTCTCTTTGTGTGTCTCTCTGTGTTTGTGTGTCTTTTTATGTGTGTGTTTGTGTGTGTCTCTGTGTGTGTTTCTTTGTGTGTGTGTGTGTGTGTGTGTGTCTCTCTGTGTTTGTGTGTCTTTTTATGTGTGTGTTTGTGTGTGTGTGTGTGTGTTTCTTTGTGTGTGTGTGTGTGTGTCTCTGTGTTTGTGTGTCTTTTTGTGTGTGTTGTGTCTCTGTGTGTGCATCTCTCTGTGTTTGTGTGTCTCTTTGTGTGTGTGTGTTTGTGTCTGTGTGTGTATGTTTACACGTGGGCTGCTTGGTTTGTTTTTTGCCCGGGCTGCTTTTTGCTCCCAGTCCGGCTCTGCTTGTGTTGCTCCCCAACATTTGAATGTGGCTCATAGGTAAAAAAAAGTTTCGGGGACACCTGTAGTATGAACACTGGTCAACATGGAATACAATACAGTGGACATGCAATAGAAAGCAGGGAAAAAACATGGCCATTAGACCTCAATAAATAAGCTGTGATCTCATCATCATCATCATCAAGATGTGCATTAAAATAATTTATAACAAACAGGGGAAAAATGCACAATAATTCAACAAACAAAAGGATAATAGTGATAGAGCCACCCTGATGTATGGGTCTGGCTGATTTCAGAGAAGGGATTTGCAATTAAGCGGCAGATAATATTCAAGATAAATGTAACAACATTAACAGTGTATACATATTTTATGTTCGGCCTCTGGTGGTTGTTTACGCTTACAGCTGAATAAATTATGCAAGATCATGTAATTAATATTGAATATTCCTTTTACTTCTAGTAAAATGTTATAGCTTTGTTTCTCTGAAAACGAAGAAATTCCTTTTAATCCCTGGTTTCCCTTTAGTTGTTTGAACAGGCTCCATATTACTAGTGATACTATGGAAACCCCTATTTCAAATTCAGTTTGGCCACAGCTTCGAGGAAGTGAATTTCAGTCCTTAGTGCCACCCACATAATGGTTAACCTCTTACGTGTCAGCCATGCTGGACATGGCCAGAACCATGTGTTGCTAGGAAACATTTTTTTTCCCCCTCACTGTCACATAGAATACAAAAATAATCTACGGTTTGCGGCAGTCAGGTCTTTGACAGTCCTTGCCATTGAGTCTACGTTTTATGGTTGAATGTACTTTATACTATTTTTAATATGCGGAAGGTATATTAGTATAAAATCTATGCACATCTCTGTAGCAGGTCCTGTACTGGTAAAAATTATGGCTGATCCCAATGTTATTAATAGGGAAAAAAGATAAAGATATAGGAAGGCCGTTATTTTTTTCCAGAAAAGGTGGCAACCCTAACTGAGCCACTCAACGTTTTGGAGTCGTAGCAATAATATCATATGGAGTAAAGTTTCTTACAATTATTGGTAGGTGTTTGGTGCACTGCCGAGCCAGACTGATATCCATGTACAATGGAGATTGACTGGCTGTGTAAATGGGCAGGTTAGAAAATGTCATCTGCTGACACACCATGCCAACCTGTTCATTGTGTATGGACAGACGAGGAGGTGAAGGTAAGCATGGCCAGCCAATGTATGGCAGCCATTAGGAGAAAGTTTGACCCGTACGGCACCCAAAATTCAGAACAAGTACTAAGCTTCCTGGTCAAGGCTCAATCTTCCGCCTGTAGCAGCCGCCTTTGGCCTCAGGAGGAGCCCTCAGCTACTCAGATGCCGCCAGGCCTTACCTTGAGAGAAGCAAAGCAGATGTTCTGAACAAGGAAAGGGGCACGTGCTTTCCAAGGTTTTGAATGGAAGGCAACAGTTCAAGGAGTAGATGAAAAAGTGTAGTCAGGAAGGCAGTGGTCGGTACATCAGGTACACCAGGTACACCAGAATAGTCAAGCAGGCAAGGCTCAGAATTGGCAGAGTTTACAATAGTCAGGCAGGCAAGGGTCAAAACTGGAATCAAACAAGACAGAAATCGCACCCAGGATACTAACAAGTTAGACCTAACAACGGGCAATGAGTTTGGATTCAAAGCCCCTTTAAATATTCGAATTTCACACCAAACGGACATGATGATGTCTCATGCACTGTGTGGAAAGCCGAGAAGTGCGCGAGAAGGGCGTTCCAGCCGGCCCACTAAACCACCAGGGGATGTTACATACAGTAGTTGACTTCTGAAAACGGAGGAAAGAGCAGTAGTCCAATACCCACGGGGTTAAATAGGCTGATAGGCCTAGATTCAAGAATTGGGGAGGACAGAAGGTAATCAGGATGGTTAGGAACAGGTAGGAAGTCAAGAACTGGACAGTTAAATACAGTAGTACAATGTAGAGCCCTGGGAACTTAGAAAATAAAACCTACAATTGGGCATTAAACTGGGGTCTATCTTGTTAATTTATTTAGAATTTGGTGAAAAGTCTTGGCATCAGAGGATGGGGCAATATGATCGCAAGAAGTTGAGGTAGAGGCCATGGGTGCTGCTGTTTTGGATTACATGACCACAGTGTCCAGATCCCTGACCATGTAAGCAAATGCAGCCCTGGGTATGGTCAGGAGACTCTGAGTCGTGAGTGAGGTCGACTTTTTCGACTCACTTTTTAGCTTGTACCCACCCTTGGTGGATCTCACTTTGATGTAATTGTTATGGTTTCAGATAAAGCTGATGCCAGTTAGATCAGGTATGTGTGTCTGCCGTTCCAAAACAGATTATAGCATGCTCCCTCTCTCTCTCTCTCTCTCTCTCTCTCTCTCTCTCCCTTTTTTCACATCTCACACATTCCAGACCATCTCATTCAGCAGCCTCCCTTACCCAGCAAGCATTAGCAGGGACGTCATTACAATAAAAAGCCATTGATCACACGAAATGAAAGCAGCTTAAAACCATTGGCTAAGAGTAGCAGGAGTCCTTAGTTGCCATTGCATTACTCATCGCCTTTCCAGCCAAACAGACACAGCTCTGGTCTCTCTGGTAACTAAAAGCTTTATTCCCACTTGTGTCCCTTACTTTGAAAGTCACTGCACAATGTCATGTAATAAAAAAAAAAAGAAAAGCTGATAACGACCTACTAGAGCTTCACAACATTTCCATCGACGTCTAGTGACGGTTCTACTGCATGATTATGATGGAAATGGCAAAACTTACATTTCTGGGGATGTTGATTTAGTTTTGCGTCCATTCGTTTTTCCATTAACCATTCTGCAGCAACCAGTTCTGGAGTAGGGGAAACGTCCGCTGGAGTGATAAATGACATTTGGCTGTCTGATAAAAAAAAGTCTGGGTTTTGCAAATGCCATAAGAACACTAGCTGTCTAAATGCATAATGCAAATGGTAATAATTTGCTGGAGGAAAATTAATGATCTGGGACTGTTTCAATTGGTTTCAGTCACATTCAGCGCAAACCCTTAAGTCAACGTGTGGCACATGTGCAACATGTTCCTCTCCAACCCCTTGGATGTTGCTCCCAGTGGCCTCAAAGCAGGTGCTTATTTTTGAATTCCAGGCAAATTTTAGTTGCATAAAAACCAGGTATATTGCCAAATAGAGCCTCCTGTATGCTGCCAGTCCACATAGAAGCTACCAATAGTCAATCACAGCCCTTATTTTGCACCACCCAGGAACATAATTGCCTATAATTGGCACCCGCAAAACCTTTTGCTTGCTTGTGTTGCTATCCAAGTTTTTGAATGTGGCTCACAGGTAAAAAATGTTGGGGCTACCTTCCTCAAGGCTACAATGAGGTTCTTCACAGTTCCATGCCTCCTACTTTATTGCAATGGTTTTCCAAAGGCTCTTTCTTGTTTCAGCAAAATAATATGCACCATGAGTGGCCCATACAAAATTGGTTTGTTGAGATGGGAGAGGAAGAACTTGAGCGACCTGCACAGATACCTGAGTGTAACCCAACTGAACCCCTGTTAGATGAAGTTAAGCATAATCCTCAACATCAATCTCCAACCCCACTCATGCTCTTATGACTGAATGGTAGCAAATCCCACAGGAATATTCTAAATCTAGTAAAATAACTTTCCTAAAAGAGTAGTGGCTGTTGGAGCCAAGTATACCAAGGGCCGCAATAAGACCTATAGCACATGTACCAATTAGGGTCATCTTTCCCACTGCATTTTTATCCCATGCTCAGAAATGTTCCCTAATTTCTGTTTATTGAGTGTGAATATTCAATAGGAGGTGTTTCAGGACATTTTGATGACACCCCCTGTTGCCCATGATTGCTCTATAAGAAACCATTGTAACATTAGATATCACTACCCTAGGAATCAACTGTATTATCAGACACATTCCAAGGGGTGCATGGGCTTCATTCTTGCATTCACCTCTTCCAACCTTACTTTAAAAAGAGCACTGTCTTCAAAGACAAATAAAATTACTCCTAGAGTTTTTTCCAGGTTTAGTAAATATATTGGAGCTAAGACTTTCATCATGGATGAGGGCATTTTACTAGGCACGTCAGACTTACTGCCATTAATGGGCAAGATAATAATACTTCTGTGCCTAAAATCAAATCAGAATTGGTATAGCGTTACTGAAACTCTAAGAAATACATATATGTTTATAAATGATTGACCGGTTGTGTTATGTGTATCTTTTCTTTGGCAGATGTTTGGAATTTATGTCCTACGAGGAAGGAAAACCCTGTTGGGCAGACATCTCAAAAGGCTTACACACAGCATGGGGACTGCGCGGGAAAACACAAGCGCTTGTGTGATGGTGACTGCGGCATGAGTTGTATCTTAGGTATGCGCCCTACCGATATCTGGGGAGATAGAAGCCATAGTGACGGGAATGTTCTAGAATATAGGGCCTTTGCCCTATATTCTAGAACAGGGCCTTTGCAATACTGTCAAAACATGACCATGGATTTAGAAGGGAAAGAATCAATAGGAAACAATATATCTTTATATAGTGTATATATGTGCTTTCTCCCTGTTCCTGTTACATTTCATTATGCAGTGGCAAGATGCATGTATATTGATGCTGACTTTTGTGTGTGTGGATTGACCTGAAACCCATGGTGACCTGCGAGTTGATCACCGGTTAACCAACCACCCACACCTGCCCGAGCCCGACTTCCGGGTTCCTTTTATAGACCCGCGCTTACCCGCCCTGTAGATGATGTCACAAAAGGGGCGGAACGAGAGTCGCACGTCTATAAAAGTTCAACCTGGAAGTCGGAAAGGTTCACTGGCGGGAGAACAGTCAGAAGAACTCAACCCGCACTCACTCACAACAAAGGATCATGCAAGGTCAGCCCAAACCCGCCCAACCCACAGGGTATCGGGCCGGTCTGCACATCACTAGTAGAGAGTGAGAAAACATGGGTACATTTTGGGTGTGGGTCCTACAATGGCAACATTTTGTGGATAAGGTTCGGGTGTGGGTTGAGTTTTTCCTGACCCACATATCATTAGATGACTTTGTCCATGGGCTTCAGGCTATAGGGTGGACATAGATAAAAAAAAAATCAGTCTTGGCTGAGTTTTTTGCCAATAATTAGTTTCATTCAATAATATCTGTTACTTTTATGCAACAAAACAGAGCCAGCTCAGATTAGCATAAGGCACCTCACATCAAACTGGTAATTCAGGGATACTTTTCCCCATCATTTAGAGCAGCTTAATTGAAAAAGTTAAATTTTCCTTCCGGAGACGATGTTCTGCCCATTCAGCAACCACATTTTCCATAGTGAGCGGTTAAAAATAGTATAGGATACGTCCAATCTCCATCTGCTGTTGAACTGCTCAAGTTTGAAAACAGATGGAGAGAGGTAGACAGGTCACCCAATGTGTAGGAGGCAGTGAAAGAAGATGAAAATAAATGACCTGCAGAAAACACCATTCGTTGGACTTGTTTCTCCCTGGCAAACAAAATAACAAAATAATCCAAAGTGGCAAAACTGTTGTATAGAAATATCTATTTACAACTGACAAATACACTGAATGGGCATACAGTACACTAGTGAGCATTTGAGCTCTCAGATTCATAAGAGTAGGAAAACGTGGAAGGAATTATTTCTCTTTAGCGCAGCCATAGCACTTTATATTGAAATGCAAAGGGAATATACAGTATTTATAGCTGGTCTTCAGTTTTCCTCAAATAGAAAGAACAATGGAAGCTGCTCTCTTAGGGATACATGTACATAACTAGCACAGCATATGTGTTTTAGGGTTTAGTTTGAGAGTGGGACATGAAGGGTTTTTCTTTCAGCATGAGAGGGAACCTGGAGCTTGTTGGCTGTCCTTGAACTTCAAGTACCCTTAGACAACCTCCGATTGTTAGGACAGGATCACATGTTAAAACTCCCTCAATTTTACTACCCAAGGATCGTGTCCAGGATCACTTCTTTCCTATGTGTTTTTTGCTATTGTCTCCTTTAGTCTGTACCTGGAAAAATGAAGACATGTAGTATCAAAACCAATAGCACAGGGGCCCATGCCAGAGAGAGAGAGTGATCCCCCCTGTCCATTGGCTGGTTGGTCAAGATCTAGCACATCCCAACACGGTAGCTGCAAAGACTCAGCAGTGGAGATCAGGTGCCACCTCTTAATTGAGGTGTGAGAAGAAATAAGAACGCTCGTGTCACCAGGTATTTCAATGAATGATGATGATTATCTATCTAGCTCCCTCACCAGATGAGCCACAGCACATTTCCCTTGGGCTACAATGGCCCAGATTCCATGTAATAAGAACATAGAGGACTTTGCTGCAGAAGATAGAATGCAATCTTAACTCATTTTTGAGAAGAATCAATATGTTCTTAAATAACTGGGAGTCAAATGTGTCGCCCTTACTGCAATGGTATTTTGAAGGGTTCTGTTCCCTCTAATTTTACTACACAATTGCTTAGTTCTTAGGAACAGTTGAGACACAATGTTTTTTCTCTTTCCAGGCTATAGGAAAACCTCTGGAGATCAGCTGTCCTTCCTATTTACACCCCTGTCTAGCTTGCCACTCCCCTATTGATGGTTTGCCACACCCCTGGATTGTTGGTCAAAGCCCCTGCCTCAGTAAGACCATTAATTGTTTTAAGGAAGCTTGAGGTCAGCCTCATGGGGTGGACATCCATGTTGCTGCTTCCAAATGAATGCACTTCAACTCTATGGGAGGCCCAGGGACCTCAGGAAAGGGGCTATATGTGTAGATAATTCATTCCAAACTAAACTTTTAGAAAAGGGCAATATAAAGTGGCCAGTCCATGGCTTTCGCACAAAAGTATTAAGGATTATGAGTTGATGAAAGAATGGCATTATCATTATTATGGTGGTAATATGAGGCATTGAGGATGGGACCAACCAGTGGCATAAATATTGGGGGTATAGGTGGTGCAATCCAAGGTGGGGTCCTTGGACGTATGGAATATGGGTTGTGCCTCTGTTGTGAGGGTTGAGCCTCTGTTTTCCCTACAGAAAGTCGTGTTACTTGAGTCAGTTCCGGGGCCATCAGATGCTGTAGATATGGCAGCACCCTGTTTCACCTTCCCTGTTGATGAGGTATCACTCACTGCAGCTGTTATTAGAGACAGCAGAAGTTGTAAGCATTGAAGACAGCAACAAACATATTTCCACATTCCAGTAGGAAACAGTTGGCTCAATGAGAAGAACTTCTGCCTTGCAGTTCCATAGTCCTGAGTTTGATTCTGGCTTGGGCATGATCTACAATGAGTTTATATTTTCTCCCCGTGTCTATGTGGGTTTCCTTTAGCTTCCACCAAAACATCCATGCAGGTTAACTGGCTCCTGATAAAACAGGAGACAAACTGAAAACCAATATCTGGATTTGAACAGCCAATGGGGTGATCCCAACTTTATTGGCTCACGACACTACACACATGATCAAACGTTTCAGGACCCAATGGCCGTTCCTAATTGAGGGCCATTTGGGTCTAAAAGGTTTTGGATGTGGTTTTAAATTTGTCACAAGTGTAATGTATATTGCTGGTGCGTGGCTAGGCCAGTACCAGTACCTGCTTCTGCAATCCTGATAAGACTGACCATAAAGATAGGAATCTTAGATTGCAAGCTCCACTGAGGCGGGGGATGATAAACAATCTATGCAAATCCCTGGGTAAATGAGCTGGCACTATATACATAATAGGAAACTGTAATGTGCTGTATTTGCATATACAAATGAAAATGAATGTGATCTGAACTATGGAATAATAGCCCAGGAGCATATTGTGCAGCATAACCTCATAACAGATGTTCAGAGGAAGGACGTTTTATAACCCAAATGTTGTGTCTGTTCTGTGACGTCTATCACCAAAGGGAAGGTGACCAGATGGTGCTGTTTCTTACAGTGGCTTTAGCTTAGAAAAGGTGTAATCTGCCCCCTGTGTCTAAAACAATCCATGCAAAGCAATGGGAAATACACAGACAGCACATTTCTTCCTCAGCTTGTTATAGGGTTAAGTTAGGGGGCTCTTACACAAACAATGGGTTTTGTGCAAAGGTCATAAATGACTGGGCCGGGGGCAAAGGTTTTTGGGGGATGATAGGCTAGTTTAAACTTTTACTGCCAGATTATGTGGGAGAGGAATAAAACGTCATTTCAATGTTGTTTGAGTCATGAGACCATTGAACAAAATAACAGAATTGATGCAAATTGCCAATACCAGCAGTGCTGTAAATTGGTATCTAATCTCAGGGGCAGTGATAATAGGAGGAGAAAAGTGTACTCACAGTTCACCCCAGTCCACGGGTGCATAAGCAAATAGCAACAAAGTTGTGAGTTTTTCTCCAAAAGAGTAACAAAAAATGTAATTAAAAGTTCAAGCCATTTATTAGGACAAACAGGTGAAGGCCTAACGCGTTTCGTGCCTGTTGGGGCACTTACTCATAGGCTGACCATGGGACCATTGACTGATGGAGAGGATGGCATCAACACTGGCCCAAAGTGGCATAAACAGTGGTACAAGCAAAAGCCGCCACAGCCATCCCCATATTTTTAAGGGCCCCAGAGAGCAGAAAGAGAAACACAGTTGTACCATGTAGTGATGGGCGAATTTATTCTCCAGACGCTAATTCGCTGGGAATTTGCACGATTCGCCGCCGGGGGATACATTCGCAAAACGGCCGCGTAAATTCGCTGGTAAAAATTCGCCGGCATCCAAAAAACGGACGCCAGCATCAAAAACGGACACTGGCATCAAAAACGAACTGAGTTTCACAAATTTTTTGCCGTTTCGCGAATTTCGTGCAAAATTTGTGAATGTTTCGGCGAAGCAAAACGGTGCCAATTCGCCCATCACTAGTACCATGTTCTATCCAGTGTCAGACTGGGTCTACTAGGGCCACACCCACTAGAGCATCTGACACCCTGAGCCTGCCCCCCTAGAATTGTATTGGCCCACAGTGTAAATAAGGATGGGCTGATGTGAATTCTAGGCCTGGCCCAGCAGGAGATTCTCTTATAGGGGCAGTCCAACCCTGGTCCTTTGGTTTTACAAGAAAAGAGCATCAGTCAGTAATAGTGGGGGAAGCGTCAAACATAGCACTGGGTCTAGTAACCTATAGCAACCATAGGCTAGTGCCTAATCTAGGTACGAAATGTAACAAGCTTTTTTACCTTTGTTTAACCTTTTGGGACTTTATATTGTTGTGCCTGTTTCCTGGCCTACAAAGGCCCGGATTTGTGGAAAGGCCACCAAGGCCTGGGCTTAGGGCGGCAGGAGTTTAGGAGGTGGCATGCTGCCCAACCACACCCATATTGGTTCAGAATCACTGGGGATGCACAGGAGATACATTCGCTTTTTTAAATTTCCCAAGTACCAATCCCCATTGCTCTGGTCCCGATGATGAAAATTTGAGCGAATAAAAGGGAGGGGATGGGGGCAACAAATGACAGTGGGCCTAGGGGCACCCGCTATGTAAATCTGGCCCTGGGCCTATATAAAGTCAGAAGGTATCCCAAGGATAAATCTTATTGGCTTGTGTCACCAAACCTAGGCCAACCTGCTACTGCGTTACCTACACAACATGGATGGAAATGACCCAAGTGGCATAACGCTAACCCTCCATATTGATTTCCAACCCAGATAACCCATAACCAGGCTCTTGCTCTTTTCAAGCCCGCGGCTGCCCTTGGCCTGTAGCTATAGAGAATGCCAAGACGAGGCTGGCGAAGGAATCAAAGAACTTTGGTGATGAGATGTCCGTAACCTGCCAATCTGGATTCAAAATGGCAACTGGACAAGAGATGGCACTGAGCCGTTGCCAAGGAGACCGGAAGTGGAGTCTAACCGCAGCCTGCGACGGTAACGGCAGAACCGCATGAATAATATTTATTTGACTTCTAAAATTCATAAAGCTGGGTCTTTCATCTTTAAAATTCCCCTTGCATTTTTAAACACATTTCCAGCGAGGCTACCAGGAGACCGACCCAGGTGCAGCCGCATTCTGCTCATCCTGACTGCAAAACAAGGGGGGTATTCCCAGCGGAGAATCCTCTTATTTAATCAGACCCAAAGCAGCTGCCTCTAAAAAGAAAAATACCCAGAATTCTACACCTGCCAAATAAAGGGAGTGAATTGCATTATTTCTGTGATTTATGATCATCTGTACAGTGTAGAGGCCAAAATCTTCATCAGAAATGTACGTCTGTAAATAATGCAACACTTGTAATAATTTAGCAGCAACTGGATATTTTATAAACTAGCTTTGCTCTATTTGCTGAAACATGATTCATTTATATACAAGGCAGTTAATAAAAGTTTTACAGTGATTAGCAGAGAACACGAACTCTACATGGTCCAGTAAGCATAATGCAATATAGATATAACCTCATTTAGCACTACTGGTTTATGCACTGCTGTGCCTTTGTTTAATACAGACAGATGAGTAAAGGTTGCAATTCTCAGAGGCTATTATCCACTGTTACTATAGGCACCATCTCTCCCTACTATACCTGTTATCCCACAGTCACACTCCCTTCCCAGAGACTATTATCCACTGTTACTATAGGCACCATCTCTCCCTACTATACCTGCTATCCCACAGTCACACTCCCTTCCCAGAGACTATTATCCCACTGTTACTATAGCCACCATCTCTCCCTACTATACCTGCTATCCCACAGTCACACTCCCTTCCCAGAGACTATTATCCCACTGTTACTATAGGCACCATCTCTCCCTACTATACCTGCTATCCCACAGTCACACTCCCTTCCCAGAGACTATTATCCACTGTTACTATAGGCACCATCTCTCCCTACTATACCTGCTATCCCACAGTCACACTCCCTTCCCAGAGACTATTATCCACTGTTACTATAGGCACCATCTCTCCCTACTATACCTGCTATCCCACAGTCACACTCCCTTCCCAGAGACTATTATCCACTGTTACTATAGGCACCATCTCTCCCTACTATACCTGCTATCCCACAGTCACACTCCCTTCCCAGAGACTATTATCCACTGTTACTATAGGCACCATCTCTCCCTACTATACCTGCTATCCCACAGTCACACTCCCTTCCCAGAGACTATTATCCACTGTTACTATAGACACCGTCTCTCCCTACTATATCTGCTATCCCACAGTCACACTCCCTTCCCAGAGACTATTATCCCACTGTTACTATAGGCACCATCTCTCCCTACTATACCTGTTATCCCACAGTCACACTCCTTCCCAGAGACTATTATCCCACTGTTACTATAGGCACCATCTCTCCCTACTATACCTGTTATCCTACAGTCACACTCCCTTCCCAGAGACTATTATCCCACTGTTACTATAGGCACCATCTCTCCCTACTATACCTGTTATCCCACAGTCACACTCCCTTCCCAGAGACTATTATCCCACTGTTACTATAGGCACCATCTCTCCCTACTATACCTGCTATCCCACAGTCACACTCCCTTCCCAGAGACTATTATCCACTGTTACTATAGCACCATCTCTCCCTACTATACCTGCTATCCCACAGTCACACTCCCTTCCCAGAGACTATTATCCCACTGTTACTATAGGCACCATCTCTCCCTACTATACCTGCTATCCCACAGTCACACTCCCTTCCCAGAGACTATTATCCCACTGTTACTATAGGCACCATCTCTCCCTACTATACCTGCTATCCCACAGTCACACTCCCTTCCCAGAGACTATTATCCCACTGTTACTATAGGCACCATCTCTCCCTACTATACCTGCTATCCCACAGTCACACTCCCTTCCCAGAGACTATTATCCACTGTTACTATAGGCACCATCTCTCCCTACTATACCTGCTATCCCACAGTCACACTCCCTTCCCAGAGACTATTATCCACTGTTACTATAGACACCATCTCTCCCTACTATACCTGCTATCCCACAGTCACACTCCCTTCCCAGAGACTATTATCCCACTGTTACTATAGGCACCATCTCTCCCTACTATACCTGTTATCCCACAGTCACACTCCCTTCCCAGAGACTATTATCCCACTGTTACTATAGGCACCATCTCTCCCTACTATACCTGTTATCCTACAGTCACACTCCCTTCCCAGAGACTATTATCCCACTGTTACTATAGGCACCATCTCTCCCTACTATACCTGTTATCCTACAGTCACACTCCCTTCCCAGAGACTATTATCCCACTGTTACTATAGGCACCATCTCTCCCTACTATACCTGTTATCCCACAGTCACACTCCCTTCCCAGAGACTATTATCCCACTGTTACTATAGGCACCATCTCTCCCTACTATACCTGCTATCCCACAGTCACACTCCCTTCCAAGAGACTATTATCCCACTGTTACTATAGGCACCATCTCTCCCTACTATACCTGTTATCCTACAGTCACACTCCCTTCCCAGAGACTATTATCCCACTGTTACTATAGGCACCATCTCTACCTACTATACCTGCTATCCCACAGTCACACTCCCTTCCCAGAGACTATTATCCACTGTTACTATAGACACCATCTCTCACTACTATACCTGCTATCCCACAGTCACACTCCCTTCCCAGAGACTATTATCCCACTGTTACTATAGGCACCATCTCTCCCTACTATACCTGCTATCCCACAGTCACACTCCCTTCCCAGAGACTATTATCCCACTGTTACTATAGACACCATCTCTCCCTACTATACCTGCTATCCCACAGTCACACTCCCTTCCCAGAGACTATTATCCACTGTTACTATAGGCACCATCTCTCCCTACTATACCTGCTATCCCACAGTCACACTCCCTTCCCAGAGACTATTATCCACTGTTACTATAGGCACCATCTCTCCCTACTATACCTGCTATCCCACAGTCACACTCCCTTCCCAGAGACTATTATCCACTGTTACTATAGACACCATCTCTCCCTACTATACCTGCTATCCCACAGTCACACTCCCTTCCCAGAGACTATTATCCCACTGTTACTATAGACACCATCTCTCCCTACTATACCTGCTATCCCACAGTCACACTCCCTTCCCAGAGACTATTATCCCACTGTTACTATAGGCACCATCTCTCCCTACTATACCTGTTATCCCACAGTCACACTCCCTTCCCAGAGACTATTATCCCACTGTTACTATAGGCACCATCTCTCTCTACTATACCTGCTATCCCACAGTCACACTCCCTTCCCAGAGACTATTATCCACTGTTACTATAGGCACCATCTCTCCCTACTATACCTGCTATCCCACAGTCACACTCCCTTCCCAGAGACTATTATCCCTGTTACTATAGACACCATCTCTCCCTACTATACCTGCTATCCCACAGTCACACTCCCTTCCCAGAGACTATTATCGCTGTTACTATAGACACCATCTCTCCCTACTATACCTGCTATCCCACAGTCACACTCCCTTCCCAGAGACTATTATCCCACTGTTACTATAGGCACCATCTCTCTCTACTATACCTGCTATCCTACAGTCACACTCCCTTCCCAGAGACTATTATCCCACTGTTACTATAGGCACCATCTCTCCATACTATACCTGCTATCCCACAGTCACACTCCCTTCCCAGAGACTATTATCCCACTGTTACTATAGGCACCATCTCTCCCTACTATACCTGCTATCCCACAGTCACACTCCCTTCCCAGAGACTATTATCCCACTGTTACTATAGGCACCATCTCTCTCTACTATACCTGCTATCCCACAGTCACACTCCCTTCCCAGAGACTATTATCCACTGTTACTATAGGCACCATCTCTCCCTACTATACCTGCTATCCCACAGTCACACTCCCTTCCCAGAGACTATTATCCCTGTTACTATAGACACCATCTCTCCCTACTATACCTGCTATCCCACAGTCACACTCCCTTCCCAGAGACTATTATCCCACTGTTACTATAGGCACCATCTCTCTCTACTATACCTGCTATCCTACAGTCACACTCCCTTCCCAGAGACTATTATCCCACTGTTACTATAGGCACCATCTCTCCATACTATACCTGCTATCCCACAGTCACACTCCCTTCCCAGAGACTATTATCCCACTGTTACTATAGGCACCATCTCTCCCTACTATACCTGCTATCCCACAGTCACACTCCCTTCCCAGAGACTATTATCCCACTGTTACTATAGGCACCATCTCTCCCTACTATACCTGCTATCCCACAGTCACACTCCCTTCCCAGAGACTATTATCCCACTGTTACTATAGGCACCATCTCTCCCTACTATACCTGCTATCCCACAGTCACACTCCCTTCCCAGAGACTATTATCCCACTGTTACTATAGGCACCATCTAAATGCTGCAAAATGTTGGCGTTGTGCAAAATCAAGTTATGGTCCACTGACAATATTAAGGGACCTTTCTGTTTTTCGACCTACCTTGTAACTATATGTGTAAATTTTATACCTACATGTAATAATATAAAAACTAAAACTAATACTTATTCATTATAAAACATAAAGCACATGAACATAAACCCAGTTCTAAACAATCGCTTACCGTTATTAAATAATATTTCTTTACCAGCTGAATGTTTGTGTTGTGTTATGATGACTGCAATGCTACGTATGTATATTATAAACACAGAGATCTAGAGGAAGGTCCTTGCACATTTTGTCCAACAAACTATGTTAGATCTGTTATCGGTCCTGGTTACATTATTTTTTCCTTTCCCTCCTTCCCTAGAAACCTTTTGCCCACCCCCTCCAGAGATCAAAGATGGTTATCTTGTGGCCGTTAAAAAGCAAGAGTATGAGGTATCTGAGGTGATCTATTATTTGTGCCAAAAGACCTTCTATCTGGATGGTTCCATAATGACCTATTTTATATGTTGGTTTTCAGGGCCATGACAATGACAGGCCCACCTACAATTGTACCATCTGTGCCTATCTGACCATTGTCTTGCCCATTGATAATTCTGTTTTTAAAACTTGCTTACATTTTTAACCTTTGCCCCTCCCCCCCCCAGTTCAGTGTAAGATTCCTGCAAAGAGGAGCCGGGTTCTGTACAATGGAAAGAAGTTGTGGATCACAGAAATCCCTGAGGCTCTAGTGACTCACTCTGAAGAAGTCAAATTTTTCTGCCGGAATAAGAACCAACAGTGCAGCTATCCTGCTCCATCCCGATGTTTCGATGGAGTATTGACGCTCCCAGAGTGATATGAAGGTAATAAAATAGATGCTACATAGAGGTATTAAAACCCCAGTGCAAGCTTTGTCTCCAACATTCATTTACAAAGATGGATGACTGCATCCACTGATCAATTCCTTGCCATCCAGGTCAACCTAGTTTTGCCAGGATCATCCCTTGTAGCTTTATGAAAATACAAAGTAGTGCCCAATGCTGCAAATGCTAGTGGTGATTCAGGCATGTTAATGGCGTTACCTATGGGCCAAAGAAGAAGGTTCCACCATGGATTGGCAATAACTATCTAAGGGAAAGCATATCTTCTTGTGAGATCCACCATATCAGCCCATGGACTAAATATCCTCATGGTGAATTATCAAATCATGGGAGAAGAGTGGATTCCAATTGTTGGCTTATCCACCTCAGACAAATACCTTCTACACATGGTGGTCTGGATGTTCAGCCCTGAGCGAGCAGCCCTCATCCAATAAGATTGTCCAATGAGAACATACATATTGCCACTCCATCTCTAAATGAATGGTCCACCAGTTTTGTTGGAGAGGACTAAATCAGCCCAACCACTATGTCCCTGGGAACAGAAATGAACACACAGTAGATGTTGCACTTATTTGCTGGAGAAACATTTGGTGGAAACTACAGTTGGATAGTAGTGGGGAAATTAAAGGCTAGATGAGTCTGTGCTTTTATAACTGAATTGGCCTCTCTTTAAACAATTCCATTTTTATTTGTCGAGCCCACACGGATACAGTACAATTTCTTCCCCCAAAACGTTGTCTCGGAAATAACGTCACGCCAAGAATCCTAAAAGAGCTTAAGGAAGGGACAAATGTGGCCGTGTACGATTGTCTTCCTCATTCCAACAGCAAAAGTGATTTTGTTTTCTGTTTTATTCACATTTTATCATTTATCTATTCACTATTAAGGCAAAAGTGCTCATTTATGAACACAAGAAGGCTTGGACACTGCTGCAAAGACTAATATGACTGATTTTGCCCCTTTGCACTTTTTTTTCTTGTGAAAGTAGCTCAGTGTTAAATGGAACTTTTGTATAAAAATAATATTTATTTGTACTGAATAAACTGAAATTTTTATATGGTAAAAGAATCATGGAGTTGCAGCCTTATTGGGTGAGAAGGTTCTACCAAGGTAATTACAATTTCTTGTAACATTATGTTCTCTCTGTGTGCATCTTCTTATTAGTAACCAGTAATGGCAGTAAATGGGATAGAGATCCTCCTGACACAAGTTTTTCTTAGGAACCTCAGATATTCCATCTTTGGCCAAATTCCATGCTAGTCTGAAAAATATTCCTATGTATCAGGGTAGGGATAGCTGGAAAAGGACCATGATCAGGGTTTAGAAAAAGAACAACTATGAAGGCCAGGTTTACTACCGGTTGTACAATCTCCTTCAGGCTGAGAAATCCTCTATTCTATATATTCTTCAAGTCATTGGTTCCATGACTTATGCTGGCCTTACATAGACAGATCTCTCCCCTATATGTCCACCCTGAGGTGGGGCCCAACAATTGGATCACAATGAGAAGAATAAAGGTGGTCGGATCGAGCACCGTATTAACAAACTAATGCTGTCCTCGATCCAACAGGATTTTTAAACCCACCCACATCAACATCTGGCCAACTTTTGGACAGAAATCGTTAGGCGAATCCTGTCTAAGGACTCCATTTACTGCCCAATAAGCTGCCAACTTAATCTGTCTGTATTGGGGCCTTTACAAACTGGCCCTACTGGGGGCCCTTTTAGGGGGAAGATTTGCTCATTTGTTCTCCTAGATACTCCTGAATGCCTTGTTATATGCCAAGAGGGGTTGCAATACACTACAGGTATGGGATCCCTTATCCAGAAACCTGTTATCTAGAAAGCTCCAAATTATAGGAAGGCCATCTCCCATAGACTCCATTTTGATCAAATAATTCAAGTTTTAATAATTCATTTTTTTCATCTGTAAGAATAATAATAAAACAGTACCTTGTTCCCAACTTAGATATAATGAATCCATATGGTTGGCAAAACAATCCTATTGGGTTCATATAATGTTTAATCGATTTTTAGTGGATCTAAGGTAGACTTTCCATTGGGCTTGTCAGGCACTTTAATATATCTGTTTAATATGTCTGTTGCAAGATGTATAGAATGTGCAGCCTTGTGCAGCTCTACTGTGTGTTTAGAGAAGAATCCAACAAAATACCTTCTTCTGCAGTCTCTTGTCTTTGCTATGAAGCTCTGGTCCTCACCATGTCCACAGGCCTCTCCAAGCCGAAGTCCATTGTAGAATCCCAGAATCTTTGGAGGGGCAGACAAAGCCCTACTCAATGTATTTGCTCTGTGCAAAGGAAACTACCCAAGCTTTCATGGAGGAGGCTTCATCAGGTGCTCCCCAAAACTTTGTAAGGTTTCCCTTGGACTCAATATTTGTATCCAATGATCCCCCTTCAGCAGAACCAGATTAAGGTCTTTGCACTTGTGTTCATAAATGACCCCTATAATGTCAGTATTGTATGTCCCAATGTACCCTGCCCTGCCTCAGTTAATATTCACCAGCTTCCTATGAAAGCAAAATGATTTAGAAAAATTTGTTTTTTTCCCCCTGCGAATAATATTTGAGTTTCCTTTAATCGGGGATTGTTAAATTCAAGACAAACGGACACAGTTTGGCACGTCACGCTTATAAACAAAGGAAGGTTAATGAGCTCCTATTCCAATGAGATGTATCAGTTCCAGCTTATATATATATATATATATATATATATATATATATATATATATATATATATATAAACACAGGCGCCCAGAGTTGGCCAGCGAGGCACAGTTGTGTAAGTGCATTACGAGACATTATGTGATGGGGATTTGGTTTCTTTTAGGGATGTACCAAATCTACTCTTTTGGATTCGGCCGAACCCCCTGAATCCTTCGCTAGAGATTCGGCTGAATACCAAACCGAAATCGAATTTGCATATGCAAATTAGGGGTGGTCAGGGGAAAACATGTGTTACTTCCTTGTTTTGTGACAAAAAGTCACGTGATTTCCCTCCCCACCCCTAATTTGAATATGCAAATCAGGATTCGGATTCGGTTCAGCCAGGGCAGAAGAAATACGAGTGCACATGCGCTTTTCTGGTTTTTCGCGCATGCGCACTAGTATTTTTCGCGCAAACGCGCACACGCATACGTCGGCCAGAACAGGGACCGGACTAGGGGGATAGCAGAGGCAGAGAAGGTGCATGCCTGGCGCCCCTCCAGCTTTGCGCCCTAGGCACGTGCCTTCTCTGCCTACCCCTAGTTCCGGCCCTGGGCCTTAGATTTGAATTCCGCTTTGGTTTGTCCCTTTCTGCGCTGCTGCGTCCGTCTCCTGAAACTACGCAGCAGAATTCAGGCTTGCATCCTTCTCCATAGGTCTGTTAATCGGCTGATTTCTGCTACGTTGTTTCAACAGTCAGATCCACCAAGGCAGAGAATAGAATGGGACACATTCTTCTTTCAATAGCAGTGTTACTTCCCCTTTATTATGGGGGGGGTAGAATAGAGCAGACCCAATGCTTTAGGGGCCAGGTGGGGGGTGCAACGTCATTAAAAGTGAGCAGTTCCACTGAAAGTTAAAAGGCTTCACAGACTAGTTTACTGTAGATTGATTAGAGGCCTGGGGTGCAGTCACCCCTGTACATAGTGTTCCTAGAAACCAGCTTGTCTTTACTAGGAAAATCTGTAGCCCCTGGGTCTAGCCAAGCAAATCCCTAGGATGATAACAAGACACAGTCAGCCCCATTTGCCTGTACTGAGTTGTAATACAGTAGAATGTGCTTGATATAATATGTGACACTGCCACCAAGTGGCTATATTTGAGTACTGCAGTCTGTACAGACCTTTATCTGCCTCCCAAAATCCTCATTCCTCTGGAACGGTTTCTCCTTACCTCCCAACGTTTTGGAAATAGAAAAAGGAATAAAAAGATGTGCCCCGCAGAGCAAGGCAATTCTTTTGACCATGTCCATTTTTATGGCCACACCCCCTAATAACCATGTCCATTTTACAAGATGTGGCAGGCTATGAAAGTTTGAACACATTTCTGGGGTTTTTATGTTATTACAGTTTTGCTAATGAAGGTGAATTGCCCTTTGTTCACCTTCAAACAACTAGTTGTTTTCAGATAGATCAACAGAAATAATGAGTTTCTCCAATTACTTTCTATGTGTCACCGTTTTTCTTATATTGAAGTGTAAAATGTCATTTTTCACCTTCTAAAGCTCTGGGAGGGGGGGTCGCCGACCCTGTAAACTGTTCTAAAGTGATACATTTAGTTGATACATTTCTTATGTTTGTCCCTGCTGAGCAGAATCTCTGAGTTTCATTACAGGCAGCTGTTAGAATTGATACAATAGTTGCTAATACTCCAGAGATGCTGCTGAGAAATGGATCAACTAATGGAGCAAATTGTAACAGTTCAGAGTCTGCACCTGAATTACTGAGCTGCCAGACCAGAGACACGAACATTCAACTTTAAACTTAGATTTTGGAAAAACAATAAAAAATAAATAATGGAAAGTAATTGAAAAAAGTCTTAATTTCTGGGGAACAATCTGAAAACAACGGAACTGAAAAAAGTGTTTGGAAGGAGAACAGCCCCTTTAAGCTGCAAGTCATAGTTTCCCCAAGAGACCCGCTTATCTTAAATAGTTACAATTGTATATATGCTTATCTTAAATTGTTACAAAAGTATCCAAGTATCTATTCTGGGCTCTCTGCAAAAAGCGGATTAAGTAAAAAAAAACTTTGCATCTTTTTCTGGCTGTTCAGTGCAGGAGATCAAAGACAAAATCGGGACATTTAAGTAACAATCCAGGACTGCGTGTTGAACTGTCAAAATCAGGACTGTCCAGAGAAAAACAGGATGGTTGGAAGGAATGGTTTCTCTCTAAAAGATCTTTTCAATATAACTTATATCAATAAAAATGGACCCCCAAACTACTGTAACAACAATTTTACTGCCCCCAATACAAATGTGTTGAAGCTGCACATTAGACAGGGCCCCTGGGACCTCATAAATAACATCATGTCTTTTATCAGCAGAACTCAGTAGAACTAAATGCACTAAAGCTGCACTTACCATAATACTTTGATAATGAAAATATGTGTAAATCTCAGCCACTCCTTATAGGACTAGGGGAGTCAGAGGAAGGAGTTGGAGTAATGTAATACCCATTGGGTCAGGGGTAGAAGTATAGAGGAAGGAGACCTTGTGGCTGCTCAGCCACTGACTGATAAGCAGTTTTAATATATTTTTATGTTTAGGGGCTAAAATGATTTTTCAGTGGGGCCCTGTAACTTATAGTTCTGCCAGTGGTCACAGAAGAGCACATAAGTATTAAGACATTTAGTGGTAGAATTATGTTTTCCACAAAAAAGTCAAGTTTTCGTGGTGCCTTTTCAGTCAAAACTCAATTTTTGCAGGTTTAAAAAAAACTTGATTTTTTCAGGTTTTTGTTAAAAAAAAATTTTTTGTGATTTATTATACTTCGACCATGGAAATAGCTTGAATTTCGAAAATATATCATCCGTCATGTAGTCATGTAGGAGTCAATGGCAGAGGACCCTTGAACTAGTGATGTGCGGGCCGGCTCCATACTCGCGGGTCGGATGGGTTCGGGCCAACCTCGCATGCTCTGGGTCGCAGGCGGGGAGAGCAGTCAGAAGATCTCAGCCCGCCCGTGGCCCAGAAAAGAGCATGCGAGGTCAGCCCGAACTCATCCGACCCGCGAGTATGGAGCCGGCCCGCACATCACATCAAGGGTCCTCTGCCATTGACTCATGACCTCGACAGATTTAAGATGATATATTTTCGAAATTCCAGCTATTTCCAGGGTCAGGGTATAATAAATATCAAAAAAAATTATTTATTTTTTTACCTCCAAAAAAATAATTTTTCACTGAAAAAACTGGAACGATTAGATTTTTTGGGTTTTGCAACTCGACCTCACAGAATCTAGTTTTTTTTGGAGGGTTTCACTCGAAAACTCAAATAATTCGCGCAATTTGAGTTTTCTCCAGCAGAAAACTATTAAATCGAGCATTCGGGATTTTTCCATTCAAGTTTTTACTTAAATAAGAAACCATTTGTGTTGTTAGTTCATTGGAGGTTTTTAAAAGCTCACATAACTAGTGATGGGCGAATTTCTCGAAATTTGCGAAATGACAAAAAATTAGCAAAAAAATTGGGGAAATCAAAAATTCACGTCCGAAATGCCGCTTGCGTCAATTTTGACGCTGGCGTTAAAGTCAATGGGTGTTCGAATAGTCCAAAATTTTTCAGCGCCAGTGAAAATAGAATTTGCTAGAGGTTCGCAAAGTTATTCATCGGTGGCAAAAGCGGAAATTCACCGAAAATTCGTGCCAGGCGAATTTATTTGCCCATCACTACACATAACTCTAAAACTCTACCTTTTATAAATAACCACCTTATATAAGAGATCACTGGTCAGACGTATTGGCTTGTTTCCTTTTCCTTTAGTGGCCCCAGCCTGGGGCAGGTAGTTGGGATACCTGGGCACTTTCTCTGCTTCAGTTTTACAAGGCTACATATTACCCAAGGCCCATAACTGGCACATAGCAAAGCTGCAACACTCAATTTCTCATCTGAGCATTCCCATTGGACACAGACTGAGGCCCTTTTGATATTAAGATACTTTTGAAAGTTAGAAAATCCCAGTCCATAGGTTCCTTTGCAATTTTAGTGTCAATATTGTGTGACTGCCACCGTGTGGATCATTTTAGGCGCTACATTTACTACAATTTCATATGGTTCTCCTGCTGTTACACAGATGAATCTAAGTGGTTCACCTTAAAGTTAACTTTCAGTTTGTTATAGAACAGCCAATTCTAAACAGCTTTTCCTTATTTATTTTTTATAACAACCCTCCTACTCCCAATACCAACCAGTTGGGCAGAGCTGGGACAATGATCCCTGCAGTGGTCTAATTAGATATTACTGGGCCCCACTGCAAATTATTTTTCAGGCCCCCAAAATGTTAAGAGGTTGACCTGTTTAACCAATATTTATTGAAGCTGTATATAAATTAGGGCTTCAAGGGGCCCCTATATCTCCTGAGCCCCCCTGCAGCCACAGGGTCTGCTTCCTCTGTAGTTACATCCCTGGATCCCTGTACCTTGGGGCCAGGATTCCTTAAAGGAGAACTAAACCCCCCATTTTGATAAGTCTCCATTGCCCCCCCTCCCTGCCTCCACCCTGCACCCCTGAATTCTGTCCCCTCTAGAAAAAGCAACTGCACATGCAGGGCTGATCCTATAAAATGTGGGGCCCAATTGGGACCATGTTGGCGGGGCCCCTAGACAAAGTGTTGCTGGCTACTGACACACCAAGTATTTAGGAAAATAAGGGCATACAGGCACAAAATAGAAAGGAAAGGGGCAGACAAGGTAAGAGAGTGAGAGGGATGAAATAGGGGCACATAATAGGGGCACACAGGGTAAGAGAGAGAGGGAGGAAATAGGAGAGTGGACTGGGCCAATTAGTTTGGGGCAGGCTGGGCTGATTCAGCTTGGGAGCAGGCTTGGTTGGATTGGGGGCAGGCAGGGCCTATCAAGGTTGGAGGAAAGCTGGGCCTATGAGAGTTGGGGGATAGGCTGGCTTATCAGAGTTGGGGGTGGGCTGGACCTATGGATTTGGGGGATGGGCTGGAATCTCAAGGCAAGGCAGCATCATGTGCTGAGGGAAATATTATCTGTGCTGCCCTGTGGTGCGGGGCCCTATTGGGCCCAATTGGTCCAATAGGCCTAAGGCCGGCCCTGTGCACATGCAGATAGAGCGCAGCGGAGCTCACGGAAGCCATTGTCTTCTTTCGGTAATCTTCGTGTCTTCTTCCTCCCCTTCAGCAATTTCCGTCTCTTTCGACGCATGCGCAGCTGTTGCGAACCGGAAGATTGCTCCAACTGCCCATGCGCCAATACGCCTCTCAATTCATGAAGATTACTGAAGAGAAGTTGATGGCGCCCGTGAGCTCCGCTGTGCTCACTCTCCATGCGCGGTCACTATTTCTAGAGGGGACACAATTCTAGGGTTAAACTGTGCAGGGCGGAGGCAGAGAGGTGGGCCAGTGGGGACTTCTCACCATGGGGGGTTTAGTTCTCCTTTAAATCTGTACATAAATTATTGGAAATGTTATGGGGGGGGGGATCCTCTCCAATTTCCCAGTCAAGCACTCTGGCCTCTTTATGTTACAAGGAGAGCAAAAACAAAGCACAGAAATGAGCAGATTCCCAGCTGTAACTTTGTTACACCTGAGGCAAGGTTTTCTCCCGGCCCTGAAATATTTAATATATATTCAGGGCTGCTCGTGCTGAGAGGCAAGGTGAAAGCAATGGAACTTCACTCTGTTTTAGCAGCTGGAAAATCCATGCCAGCCATTGCTCGGGAAGTGCTCAGTGACAACAAAGCTATCACTGGGAATCTGCTCATTTCTGTGCTTTGTTTGTGCTCTCCTTGCAACATAAAGATGCCTGAGTGATTGGCTGGGAAATTGGAGGGGATCCCCCCCCTAACATTTACCAATAATTTATGTCCAGGTTTAAGGAATCCTGGTCCCAAGGCAGTGGAACTACCAGGGGTGCAGAAGATGCAATTGTACCAGGGCCCGCTGTTAGTTTGTCCAAGCTTAAAAAAAAAATCGGACAGTAGTTTGCGCGCACTTAAAAAACCCAATTCTGGAACGAGGTGGAGGGGTGTGGGCGGCTCTGCATCCGGGCCCGCCACACCATCGTTACGTTACTGCCCCAAGGTACAGGGATCATTGTCCCAGCTCTGCCCAACTGGTTGGTATTGGGATTGTTATGAAAAATAAATAATGAAGGCTAATTGAAAAGATTTTTAGAATTGTCTGTTTTATGACATACTAGAAGTTAACTTAAAGGTGAACCACCCCTTTAAATGTGTCTGTGCAACAGCAGGATAACCATATGAAATTGTAATTAATATAGCGCCTATAATGATCCACACGGTGGCAGTCACACAATACACTAAAACTGTGTCGGCAAAGGAACCTGTGGCGTGGAATTTTAAAAATAGTATATAAAAAATAAAATAGTATATAAAAAACAAAAACCACAATGAAAAAATAAAAAATAAAAATAATAACCAATTGAAAAGTGGCTAATGATAATAATATTGCTATAACATTTGCTAAAGTCCATTTGAAGGTGATCTACTCCTTTAAAACCAGCTGCAGACAATTCACATGTTGAATAGATAACTGACCGACAAGAGAGGGGGCACACTACAGTAACCCAGTCCTGTACCCCCCAAAAAAGCTTCTGTATTGAGCCCCAGTCACACCAGTTCAAACAGACGCATTGGTGTAACACTGGTTTTATTGATTCCATTGAGCCCATTGAAATCCACAGAGTTTTCTCTTGCCTGGGAATGGGCTACAACTGTTCTGCGGTGTATAAAGCAAGTCAAAGTGGTGCCTGGGGAGGGGGCTGTAACTATGGGATCATTTATAGTATAGGAAGACTTACCCCTAATCCCCCTCAGAAATGTATTTACCCCACCACGTTGCCACTAAATACATCCTTCTCCGGTCCCCCTTGCTTTGGAATTACTATACTCTCTATACAACTTTAAGGCACATAGAAAAAGCAATAAGAAAAAAAGCAGCTAAAGAATAAAAAAAAAAAAAGCTAAAATAAATTCAAATAATTTACAGAGGTCGCTCTATTGGCCGGCTTCATGCAATAATAAAAAAAAATTAGGCTGTGATGAATTCGAAATAAATCTGCAGAAAACATAACAGCAGAGCTCACACTCATGTGCTGCTTTTTATGGGGTAACGTAAGGAAAGTCCAGGGATCTGATTCCCGGGTCGGCAGGATCTCCATATACAAAGTGTTGTTTGTAGGCATATATATATACCTAAATATATAAGGCTAAATAGCAAGCTGTGTGATGGATACATATATTTAATTATGCCTGGCGAGTATGAAACTCTTTATATTCTGTCCAGGCGGACGGTCGAAAAAATATCGTACCCTCTCTCTGAAGTTCAATGGTTTAGACCGTGATGAATATAAGCCTGGCAGAATAAACCAGGTCCATAACATATGCAATGAGGTTGACGGCGGTCAGAACAGCAACAGCCACCATCTTATCCCACTCGCACACCGCGTATAGGTTTCCAGGGCTCGACCGGCAGTTCGAAGGTCGGCTTGCGGTTCCACCGTGTTTCCTGTCAAACGAGAAGATGGGCCAGATGATCATGGCGGAGGCGTACATCAGGACTGCCAAGAGGGCGTAACCACTGAGGAACTTATTGAAGGCGCAAGGCAACCAGCCTGTGCACTCGCCAACACAAAGGATGATGACCACAATAGACAAGATAAAGCAGATGCAATAGACCGCTAAACACCACTTAAGGGCATCGTGCCGATCGTATAGAGGTGGATCAGAAATAAAGACGAAGATGATGCAAGCGATGAAGGTCTCCAAAACCTTCAGGAGTCCCGGAGTGGTCGCCATGTAGCCAGTAACTTCTCCAGGCTTGGCTCTGGTTAAAGACACCTCAATAATGTAAGCCAAGGTGGTGAGGCAGGAAAACACGATGGCCACTATCTGGTAATTGCGCACCTCGCTGCTATAGGCCTTGTCTTCTAGATACTGTAGAGGGTAGATCACTGTGGCAGAGAGGCACATGAGGACGGCATACATGGCAAAGGTGATGGGGAAGTTTTTCCAGGACACGGGCATCCGGTTCTGCACCCCAGTGAACTCCACAATCAGGATGACCAGACTCACTGCAAAGCAGAAACACCAGCAGAACATACACAGGTCTCCAATGCGGCCGGTCCATCTTCCGGTGTGCACCACCAAGCTGAAGGTGACGCAGGCGAAGATGACTTCCAGAATCCGGAGGATACCCACTGGTGATTTCAGTGTACTGGTGTTGCCCACCACTGTCGTTCTGTGTTGGACCGGCATGGCTATGGTACCTGTGTACAAAGGAAATAAAGAAAATACGGTAGGCAACAGGACACAGATTTTCCCTACAAACATATAGAGATCTGCCAATACAACATGGCTTCTCTATATACAATTCTAATGTTTCCTGTTTATTTGAGTAGGGTTGGGTTAGGCAGGTTTGAACCTGTTGATGGACATCATGGAGATACCGTGGCCTAAAAATATACCTAACCCTAAAAATAAATATGACTAAAAATGCCATGTTTTATACACTGAACTTATTGCACCAGCCTAAAGTTTCAGCTTGTCAATAGCAGCAATGATCCAGGACTTCAAACTTGTCACAGGGGGTCACCATCTTGGAAAGTGTCTGTGACACTCACATGCTCAGTGGGCTCTGAGCAGCTGTTGAGAAGCTAAGCTTAGGGCTCGTCACTAATTATCCAGCAGAAAATGAGGTTGGTCTGTAATATAATATATTATTAAATTCTGATGCTAATTGCACTGGTTTCTGTGCTGCCATGTAGTAATTATCTGTATTAATGACTAATCAGCCTTATATTGTGACATTTCTATTCTATGTGTACTGTATATTGTGAGTGGGACCCTAAGCTCAGTAAGTGACAGCAGCACAGAGCATGCACAGTGAATCAGCAGAAAAGAAGATGGGGAGCTACTGGGGCATCTTTGGAGACACAGATCTTTACTGCTAAAGGGCTGTGGTTGCCTTGGGCTGGTACAGAAGCTCAAAACATAATGTACAACATTTCTAGCTACTTCTTTAGTTAAGCTTTAGTTCTCCTTTAACAACCATATTAGGAAGCACTTTATTTTAAAATGAAGCCACATTGTGTATTTAATGTCTTTTTAAAGCTGGCCATACACAGGTCAATAAAAGCTGTTGACAGACCCAGCTTATTGATTCATGTGTGGGGCCCTCTGACGGGCTCCCTCGATCGATA